>NC_092688.1:24429439-24557833 GCF_964275005.1 Diadema setosum | reverse complement strand
CTCAGGGTCCCTAAACTCTGGAATTTTTTAATCTTCTTCTCTCAAACCGGAAAGAAAGAGGTAAGATATTAATGACTGAAATTTCATGTTTGATTATGGCGAATCCAGGGGTGCCCAGATTGGGGGTGGGGGTGGGGGAGGATGCATGGGGGCTTTTCCACATTTTCAGCATCTACTTGAAAAATCTACATCGGATTTTTCACAAAGTTTACATTGCAGATTGCATTTTATGGTGATATGATCTTCATTTGATAAAATGAGCTCCAACCCCCTCCCCCCCCCACACACACCGCTTAAAGGGGGTGGGGGGTGGCTCATTTTAACAAATCAAGATCAAGTTAGGTGACAATCCGTCATGCACATGTAGATTTTCCAAGAATATACAACAAATGCGGAAAATTCCCCTCCCCCCACACTCCCTATGCAGGGTTCCCCTGGATCCGTCAACATTAAATCTGAAATTTCAGCAACTAGTGTCTGCATAGCATTAACGTAGTTCATTTTTTTTTTTCGGTTCGACAGTAGAAGATTAAAAATGACAGAGTTTAGGGATCTTAAGCTTCAACCCCCCCCCCCCCCCTTGGCGGTGGCGGGAGCTCATTTTAACAATTAAGATCATATTACCGTAAAGATGCTATCTTCCAAGTTTGGTAAAAATCCGTCGTGAAATTTGTCAAGAAGATGCAGTAAATGTGGACAATCACCCTACTCTCCGTCAACCCCCCCCCCCCCGATCAGGCACCCTTGAATACACCATAATCAAAGATGCAATTTCAGTTATGAAACTCTTCAAAGCATTAGTTTAGGGACTCCCCGAAAGGGGTCTAGGGAGGGGAGATCCCTGATCTGTAATTAAACTTGATCTCAATTGATATCAATGTCCTGATAGCACCAAGCAAACTCTATCTTATTTGGTTGTAGAATATAAGAAGAATTTTTATAAAACCGTAGTTCTGGGACTTTGAGCCCCCCCCCCCCCCCGAAAAAAAAGGGGGGGGGGTAAGAGTAATTTAAACAAATTGAGATCCCATTGCCTTAATAGTGCTACATGCATGACATGCCAATATTGCTGAAAATCTGTCAAGGATCTTATTAAGAAAATACTAATGGGTAGAGGTTCATGCGCAGTTTTGACATGGAGTGTATCTACCATATTTATGCACATTATGGCTAAAATAAATGATTTGCACATTTCCTGGTGACGTTTGCACATTTCCCGGCAAAATTGAACTTTTTCATATTTCCCGGCGTCATGTTTGCACATTTCCCGTTGATGAAATTGGCACATTTCCCGGCAAGACGTTTGCACATTTCCCGGCGCTTGCACATTTCCCGGTGTTTGCACATTTCCCCGCGTTTGCACATTTCCCGGCTCCACACGGGTTCTTGTTCATTTCCCTTTATTTTGTTTTATCACCAACGTGAGCTTATACGTACGTATGAGCACATACAACGAGAAAAGAACCCCCAGCAAAAAAAAAAAACAAAAACAAAAACAAAAACATACATATACACATGCCCACACAAACAGTGGCGAGACAAATTTAAAAATAAAAACATGAGATATAACATCAAAATGACAATATATTAATGATAGAAATAATAAGCAAGTATCGTACAAATTAGGGTTTAACTTTATTTACCCATTCCGCGAGTGTTGCAACACAAATTGTCGCCCCCTGAAACAGGTGACAATTTGTTCTGAGGGCTGACGGCGCAAATTGTTGCCCATTTCGAAGCACATTTTTTTTTTTTTTTTTTGGGGGGGGGGGGTAATATAATTTTTGACATAGTCATTGGAATACCAATACATAACTTACATGGCTACATCCATGCAAACAAGCCATGTAAAAAGTCATCTGTAACGAGGATTGGCGCGGTAGTAACACGGTTCTCCCCGAAAGGTGGAGGAGTCCAAACCAAGCTCCTAAAGTTGGATGGAATCAGAGTCCTTTCACTCGTTTTCAATGGGTTACAACAAGGAGTGTATTGCTTTCTTAGGATATCAAAATTTAAAAGAAATTACGAAACTTTGTAACCCCCTGCGTATTTACAGATTGATATAATAGATGAAACAAGCAATTTTTTCTTCAAGCTTCAATATGTTTTTTTTTTTCTCTCTTTTAAGTTTTAAAAATATTTGTATTAACTGTTATTGAAAAGACATGCATGGCAAAGCAGAATCCCACATAGTTTACAAAGTTTCCTGTTCATTTGCAGGTTTAGTGCTGTACAAGTACTTGCTTGTTTCAACACCTCTGTTTTTCTCTTTCTTTATTAAATTTTCACGTATCTCCAACAACATTCAATAAAAAGACATACATATCAAAGAAGAATACGTTTTATATAATTTATATACATAGTTTCCTGTTTATTTACAGGTTCACGTAATATAATAACATGTTGTTTTTTTTTTTCAACTGTCAACATCGTTTTTTCCCTCTACTCTGTTAAGTTTCAACATATCTGTATTAACATGCAGTCTTATAAAAATGATACATAATCACGAAAGCAGAACCCAACATACAGTATATTTACATAAATCTTCTGTGTATAACTTACATGGTCACGTAGCTGGCCATCTATTAAGCTGGTAAGATTTAAAGGGTGTGTACAATTCTGGTTGAGGTGAGGATTTAGCTTTTAACGTTTTGTGAGATACTCAGAAACCACTCTCCATAGAGTGAGCGTGAGATTCTAAGGGGTATCAAAAGTTTATATTGATGAAAATCGGTTTTGAAATGGCTGAGATATCCACAAAAAAAAAAAAGGTGAAACAAAGCGATCCTAATAAAGAAAAAAGACAACTCTAAAAGGGTTGTAGAAAAACTGCTAAACTGCTAAAAAAAAAAAAAAAAAAACTGCTAAAAACACACTTTCCCATTCATGTTAAGATACCAAACTGAAGAATAATATAGAAGAAGGATAGCTCTTTCAGAAAATATGAAAAACTTAAGATTGACTTGGTTGAACCGTTTCACCTTTTTTTGAGTCCTCCCTTAAAATCCAGGGGTGCGACTTTTGTTTGTTTTGTGGTGCACGGTCACACATATATGTGTTTTCAACAGTTTTTCTACAACACTTTTGACGGGAGAGTAGAATGATCAGGTATGTCTTAGAGGCCCCTTTTCATTTCTTAAAATCCTTTGCACATTCTTCAATTTCAAGTGTAATAACTTGTGAAAGGATAAAGCTACTACTTTGAAAGTTGGCATTAATCATGAACATGTTGTGTTCATGATCTTATAATTCCTTCATTGTTGTTGCTCTGGTGGTTTACATCCTGTGTTTTGTCCCTTTCATCGCATCATCGCATAGCCAGCACGGCTTGGTAAGGATTAAGCGCTTGAATAGACCCTGTACTTCAGACATGGGCGTAAATCCCGGGGGGGGGGATGGGGGGGGGGATGAATCCCCACCCCCCTGAAATGGAGGATGGTGATGGCCTGTACAATCACCCCCCCCCCCTGAAGTTTGAGGGGAAAAAAAGAGGAAGCAGAAACATGTCATTTTGTCCCTCAATAATTCCCGAAATGAGGAAAATTTTTTTGCGGTTTGTCCAAAACATCTTATCCAAAGTGTAGACCAGATTGCTGAATTTCAATAAAAAAAAAAAAAAAAATCTCAATCTCTCGGCATTTGAACATTTCCCGGCGAGACGTTTGCACATTTCCCGGCTCCACAACTCGTCAAAATCTCTCGTGCTCGAATATTGGGGACGTATCTTGCCACCCTCCCATTGCTTGGTCCCCTCTATAGACTTTGTGCAATGACAATTTCCGAATTTTCCACAACATTGTGCTTCAGATCGCTTTATTTCAATTCTAGTAACGCAAAAGCTCCGTCGAATGGGAGGGGAATCCCCCTCCCACGCCCTTCCCCTAAGCTCTACTTTACTAGACTTTGTACATGCACACAGATGATGCACACTCGGAATAAGAGCTGAATTCCATGATTTTAACACCTTCCTAAAAAAGCCCTATTTATTTCCATTATTGTCTTTTTGGGGGAGGGGTAGGTATTGCACCAAAAGTTTGCACCAAATCGCTGAATTTCAGGTCTGAAAATGCAAAATCACCTTCGTGTGGGAGGAGAAATGCCCCTTATCTACATCCTCGTGTGCTTGCTTTTTCTGTTTGAACTGCTTAACAGACAACGTTCATGATAATTATTCGTCGTAAAAATCAATACAATTATTTTATTTCATGATGCCATTTATAGGCAAATTGTTCATTGTAATCGACATCAAAATATTCTGCTACCTTAAACAAGTGGGACTGTTTGAAATCGATAAAACACGCAAACATGCATAAAATTGCACCATTTACTACATCAAAATGCAAAAAGTCCTCACCCACCGTAGGAGGGGGACACCCCATCCCACAACCCCTCCCCCCCCCGCTCGCTTCGCTCGCTCGGGCTCGGTCACGCTCATGACATTAAGTGTAAGAATTAACACAAGAAGTTTATTTAAATGAAACAATTCTAGGCAAATAATTCTTCAATGATAACTTACATCAACATATTCTGCTTCCTTAAACAAGTGGGACTGTTTAAAGTCAATAAAACGAGCGAAAACATGCGTCAAATTGCACCATTTACAACATCAAAATGCAAAAAGTTCCCACCCTCTGAGGGAAAACATCCTCTTCCCACACCCTCCCCCCCCCCCCCCCTCGCTCGATCCGCTCGCTCGGATTCGGTCGCGTTCATGATATTCAATATAAGAATTGATATAGGAAATTTATCTAAATGTTACCATTTTATAGCCAAATTGTTTGATGATAATCGACATCAGAATATATTCCTACCTTAAACAAGTGGGACTGTTTCAAGTCGACAACACGCTCAAAAACATGCATCAAATTACACCATGTACAACGTCAAAATGCAAAAAGTTTTCACCGTGGAAGGGGGACATCCCCCTGCTTCCTTAAACAAGTTGGACTGTTTAAAGTCAATAAAACGCGCAAAAACATGCATCAAATTGCACCATGTCGCACAACATCAAAATGCAAAAAGTTTTCACCGTGGGAGAGGGAACACCCCTTGAACCTTGAACCTTGAATGAGTACTCTCCCAAAAGCAAAGACGCTGTCCTGGAGGGTTGTGCTGTGCGGTGTGTTGTAGCATGTGCCTGTGGTGACGTGAGCTCAGGTGCATCTATATACAGGTGCAGGTGGTCGGTGCGGGTGTGCCTCTCATTACAGCATCTTAAGAGTAGGGGGCGGCGCCATGTGTCTAATGACAGGGAAGGCTGCACTCCTAAAGGTCATCAAAGTACCTGATGTTCCTACTTTGGCAGGGAGAGTGTTCCAAATTCTTATGGCTCTGGGGTAAAAACTGTAGAGGTGGCAGTTGACTCTGGGGAATGGTTGGAGGTATGACAGGTTGTGGTTCCTCGTGTTATTTTGTGCTATCCTGATTTCTTCTGGCATGGCTATGTTGACAAAACCATAGTGGATCTTGTACAACATCTCGCTTTTATGGAGGATGCGACAATGCTGTAGTGTATCCCAGTCGAGAGAAGAGAGCATAGAGGTGACACTGGATTCTCTTGAGTAATCATGGGACACGAACCTGGCTGCTTGGCGATGGATGTTTTCTAAAATCTGGCTGTCTTTCTGGGTGTGTGGGTTCCAGGTGCAGGTTGCGTACTCAAGCTGAGGTCTGACGAGTTGGTTGTATGCAGCTACCTTCACCTTCTTGTCACATTTGCCTAGAGTTCTCCGAATGATGGCAAGGGTTCTGGAGGCCTTAGCCTGGGTTTTCTGTGTGTGTACACCCCAACTCAGGTCATTGGTAATTGTGACACCTAGGTATTTGTAGGATTTTGTCTGTGGTACCTCTTGTCCATGCATGATGTAGGAACATGTCATTGGTTTACGCTAAAGGGTGATGGTCATGTGTGCACACTTCTTGATGTTGAAGGCCATGTCCCATGTCTCTGCCCATTTTGTTAGGGTTGAGAGGTCTTTTTGGAGGAGTTCCTGGTCACATCTTGATCTGATGCATCTGTATACCACACAGTCATCAGCAAAGAGCCGGATTGGTGATGAGATCTCACCACAGATGTCATTTATGTATGCCAGGAAAAGGGTAGGTCCAAGGACCGACCCTTGCGGCACTCCAGATAAGACGTCAACAGCTGAAGATGAAGAACCATTGATGGTTACTCAACTGAGACCTCCCGACAGAAAATTCTGAATCCAGAGCAGAGTATGGCCACTTATACCATAGAAGTCCAGTTTGGAGATGAGCTTGCGATGGACAACCTTATCGAACGCCTTGCTGAAATCAAGGAATAAGGCATCAGTCTAGTGTTGTTGATTGATTGTTGAGGCCCATTCATGAATAGCTTCAGTCAGTTGGGTTTCGCAAGACAGGTGTTACCTGAATCCATGTTGGTTCTTCACAAGGATGTCATTGATGGCGAGATGTTTAGAAACATGACTGAGGATAAGATGCTCCATTATCTTGCAGCACAAGCATGTCAATGATATTGGTCGATAGTTAGCTGGATTACTTTTGTCGCCAGATTTGTAGATACTGGTAACCCTGGCTTTTTTCCAATCTTGGGGTATCTCATCAGTTTCATAGGATTGTTGGAAGAGGTGTGTGATGATGGGCGACAATTCTTCAGCATAGTCGTGTAACATTCTGCCTGGTATTCCATCTGGTCCACTTGCTTTGGTGGTATTCAGTTGCTTCAGCTGTTTCAGGATGCCCGATTCCCTGATTTCGAGATTTTCGATTGAGTCATATGGAGAAGGACCTTTATCAGGAAGTTGATGTGAGTTCTCTCTGGTGAACACTGATGAGATTTGATCATTTAGAGCATCTGATTTCTCTGTATCAGTGGAGTAGTATCTGTCACCGACTTTGAGGGTTGCTATGCCAGCAGACTCTCTCCTCTGAGACTTCACATACCTCCAAAACTTCTTTGGGTCAGTTGTTAGGCTGTCTCCGATAACATCGTTAAGGAAGCGACTGTGAGCTTGGTCTGTCATACGTTGAACTGCATTCCTCTTGCTTTTTTAGGTTGCCCAGTCTTGGGGAGATCGTGTCCGTATTGCACGTTTATACAGCCTATCTCTCTTGTTCATTTCACGGGTTAGGTGGCGTGTGATGAATGGATAGCTGGGTTTGGTTCTGGACTTCTGTTGAGGGATACTCTTCATGATCTCTAAAAGAGATGTCTTGAAGAACAGTCAGTTCTCCTCAACTGTTTCATGATCGGGTTCCCTGTTGAAGTAGTGATTGGTCAGGACATTGCATGTTTCCTTGATAACTTCACGGTCAGCCTTGTCATACTGATAAATGATCCTGGCTGGTTTCTTCTGTAGCTTAAGGACCATGTTGATGCTGAAAAGGATGATGTTATGGTCACTGATTCCTGGTTCCACACGAATACAGTCGACTACTTGAGGGTTGGTAGCGAGGATCAGATCAAGTGTATTTCTGGAGTCTGGTCTCGTGCATTCTTTGCAAAGCTGGGTGAGATTGCCTGTGTTGATAAAGTTGAGGAACTTAGAGTGGATGGCATGTGTTCTTGGGTTGGTGGTTGTGGTATGCTCCCAATCGATGTCAGGAAGATTAAAATCACCTGTGAGAATGACATTAGGCAATTTCCTCTGTCTATTCAGAATGTTGGAGTATGAGTTTTGCAGTTCGTTGATTACTTCTGGCTTGGTACTAGGTGGCCTGTAGAAACTGCCAACATAGAGTTTTCCACTTCTTGGAAAGTCTATAGTAGTCCAGCACACTTCTGCTTGGCAATCAAACTCTGGTCTTCCAAGACGCAATATCCTGTTTGATAGCTAGAAAGACTCCTGCTCCATTTGCATTGCGATCCTTTCTGTACACCTCATATGTGTCGGGAAAGATGGAGTAGGTTGAAATTTCACTGTCGAGCTTGGATTCGCATCAAAAAATTATGTCAGGGTTGTGCTGACTTATAGCAGACTGGAAATCAAGCTTGCTTTTGTCTGATTTGAAGCCATTGCAGTTAATATGCATACTAAGGAGTTTGTGCCTTTTGGGTCTGGACAGTGTAGTTGCTTTGGTTTTCCTTGGAGTGGAGTTTGCATTTGGCGTGAAGTTCAGCTGTGAGATATCAGATCTGTCTAAAAATTCATTTGGATCCTCAAAGTTTTCGGCATTGCCTAGTGAAGAAAAGCTGTTTGAAGTGGACACTTGGAGGAATGCCAAGAATAAGCTTGATGGAAAGTTTGGAAGGCCACAGTTGCATATCCACGATATATTGGAGTTGTTACACAGACGCTGGTAGTGGCTATCAGACATCCAATGCATTTGCAGTGATACCATACACTACAGAAGTCACATGTAACTGCTTCATCTGTGTCTCGGACTTCTGTTCCACAATTGCCACATGGAAAAGGTACAGAAGCTGGGCCAGGGTTTAGTTCCAGTCTTCCACTCATGAGAAGTGATAGGACAATCAGCCGTCTACTCCATGAATGACTGGCATTTGTCTGGGTACCATTTATAAAATTGAAGGAACCAGGAAAGAAAACTCTTGGTTGATTGCCACAGAATCTGTCAGCTATCACAAGTGGAGTTGACAATACGTACAGGCCTTCACCACTAGTTCTATCTCTCTCAGTAGGCATGATGCATGAGAGTTGTTGGTATGCAGCGCACACAAGAACTAGGTTCAGTAACAAATGCATCATGAAATATATATATATATATATGTATATATATATATATATATATATATATATATATACTTACCCTGTAAGTGTGACATTGCCTGGTACAATGTACATGGATCCATTTGATGTACTGACAAAGAGGTGATGAAAGAAGGTTTCCCGCCATTTTCTCTATTGTTCCTTGGCTACTTCCTTCAAAGCCTTGCATTGACATGTTGACTTGTAATCCAGTTTCTAAAGTAAAATCCTGGGACTAAAACTCTAACTTTATATATTGATGATGCAAAAAGGAGGTCCTGGTTACGTGCATCCATCCATGTACTAGTAGAGAAGTGGTGGAGGAAGGATTCCCGCCGTTTTCTCTATTGTTCCATGGCCCTGCATTGTCCCATTGCATTCCAGCTTCCAATGTGGAATCCAGTTGCTTTAGCCAGCATGGAGATGCACCAGTGGGACTATGTATTCATGATGCCAAAAGAGGGTCCTGGTCATGTAGATTTGAGCCATAAGAAGACTTGGTTTTGCTGAAAAAAAAAAAATATCTGGTTAAATTGGTTCCATAGCGCGAACAAAAGGTAAAAACCACCGATATTATACAATATCAGCCAAGGAGAGCATATTAGAGATGTTTTTGAGCACTTTTTGAGAGGACTGAGATGACACACCGCACACAGCACCAGCACACAGCACACCCCCTCCCACACCCTCCCCTCCCTCTCTCGCTCCGCTTGCTCGGGTTCGGTCGTGTTCATGATATTCAGTGTAAAAATTAATACAAGTAGTTGATTTAAATGATACCATTTTATAACCAAATTGTTTAATAATAATCGATATTATATATTGCTACCTTAAAGAAGTGGGACTGTTTCAAGTCGACAAAACGCTCAAAACATGCATCAAATTACACCATGTACAACATCAAAATGCAAAAAGTTCTCACCCCCTCCCCCTCCCCCCTCGCTCGTTCCGTTCGCTCGGGCTCGGTCGCGTTCATGATATTTAGTGAATTTAATGAATACACGAAGTTATCTAAATGATACAATTTCATAGGCAGAATTGTTCAGTAATAATGTACATCAACGCTGCTACCTTCAACTTGTGGGACTGTTTCAAGTCTACAAAACATGCAACAGATAAATGCATCAAATTGCAACATGTACACATCAAAATGCAAAAAAGTTCTCTCCGTGGGAGGGGGAAACTTCTCTCCATGGGAGGGGGAAACCTTCACCCTTCGCTCGCTCCGCTCCCTCGCATCTAACCGCTCACTCTAGATCAAATCCGGGCTACGCCGGTGATAGGCCCCACTATTTAGTAGGCCTACACAGTGATGTCGCACAGGCGGAGCATTTAAGAGCTGAGATATCACGATTTAGTCATTCAATTATCTATGAATATTTCTTTTTCTTACTTGTTTTTTGATAGGAAAAAAAAATCCAAAATTTCACCACAAGTGTGCACCAGATCGCTGAATTTCATGTATAAAAATGCAAAATCTTCCTCGTGTGGGAGGGGGGGGGGGACACCCCTCTCCCACACCCTCCCCCCCCCCCGCTTGGTCGCTCCGCTCCCTCGCACAGATATTCCAACTCCCAGTCCCATCCTCACCCACCATCATAAAAACGGGACGATGCCCCTGCGGATGATTGCTTTATTGACTTCAATCAAGAAAATTGAAAAACACAATAGCTACAGGAAAATATTTACTACATTATTACATACAAAGAAACTGGAGATCCATATTACCATTTTATTGAATTTATTTGGGCATTATTCAGGGCTACGCTACGTTTTTGAAAGGGGGGGGGGGGGTCAAAATCGCCTGAGAGTAAAGAAGACAGAGAGTGAAAAGACAAGAGAAACAAGAACATAAAAGTCTTAATACTTTTAAGTTCTGATTTTCCGCCGAAAGTCGGCTGACCAGCAAAAAACAAAAACAAAAACAAAACAAAAAACAGACATAAACAAGAACTTGCTTCCACTTCCCTCCCGCTTTATATTTCATGCAAAAGAATGGGACATTCGATCCCTGTAAAGTGTGTGTGTGTGGGGGGGGGGGGGAAACCAAGCTTCTTCTCCCCTCCCGCCCTCCCCCCCCCCCCCCCCCCGGCTGCGCTGGTCCGGTTATGGGCTTGTAATCGTGGTGATGGTGACTATCATCGATCATCCCCCCCCCCACTCCTCAGTACGGATTTACGCCGTTGACTTCAGAGCCTCTTTTCTCAGTTCCCACTTTTCCAGAGTGTGTCCTTTCTTTTCAGTATTTAGATGTTAGGGGAGTCCATTTGAATCATGAGTTATACATCAATTTAAAGCTTACAGTCTGCCCTTTCAGAATCTTTTCCTGAATAAAAATCCATGTCTGGCAACTCTTTGTTGGTTTTGTGGTTCAGGGTCACATACATACACACAGACACACACACACACACACACACACACACACACACATTCTACCTTTGATAGCAATGGTGACATCATTCCTTTAAAAAAAAGTCGTGCTGTTCTTTGGAGTGATGATACAGTAAATCTCTCTTTAAAAAAAAATAAAGCACATGCAAATACCATGATATATTCTCAGTATTATCTAGGAGGGAAAAGGGCAGACGAAATAATGCAGTGTCATCGTCATTGAAGAATACGATTCAATTCGTCACAAGGAAAAAAAATGTTTAAGAGGTGCTTTAAACTAATTAAATTTCAGTATATTGTCTTAGGTTGGATTGGGATGTCTAGGCTTACTGAAGTGATATTGGAAAAAACAACTTCTAAACATTAAAGGAAGGGCCAAAAATCCTTCTACAAGGGAATACGATGGATAAAATCTTAAAACGAACCCGATTTCTAATAGGAATTATAATCGTAAAATGGGATGTTCATGGTCACCCTTCTTTGATCTTATTACAAAATCTCGCGGAAGCATTTTGCACTTTTTGCATTGATTTGTATCTGATTATCAGGAAGTCCAATTAAAATCGCACTGAGACAGTAAGTGTTCTTTCCCTAATAATAATGTGATGAAATACTTTCCCTATCACACCAGGATGTGCGTAGGCTTTCCACTTCCTTTTTAACGGTCAAGCGAATGGATATTATGAAAACAAACAAAACCAAGACACGATGCTATTTATCATATCCATTTGAATTCTGTACACGTGGATCGGAGAAAAGTGTCATTCTCAAGTGGTTATTAATGGTCCTATGACAAAGCTTTCTTGAAACTCTCGACGACGCAGCGAGATACAGTAATTCTATTTGAACATATATTGGTGCGCACATTCAATGCGCGCAAGTATCTCTTGTAGATCTTAATTAACACGGACAGAGTCAACAATATTAGTGAACGTGTTCATTTCTGTACAGCTAATCAAGTAGCTATTTTTTTTTTTTTTCCTGTAGAAGCCCTCACTTTAATGAATAAAATTTTGTGCCTTGGCTTTGCCAATGATATACTGAATGTCAGTGGTCGACCAATTTCCGACTAACATTTGGATTTTCACGATGGAGAAACGGATAACTTTTTTAGCCTGGTTGTTTGTTGGTGTCGTTCTTCACAATTCGCTCATCACACTCTCTACCAAGGAAGCTCACAAGACTTGTACGTACTTATCTTTTCTTTTTTATTTTGTCTATAACACCATTATATTGACATGTAGTATTTCTTTTGTACAGAAGTGAGATATATCATGTGATAATATATCAGTGATAATACCATGTCATTTTATTTACAAAATTTAGACTGGTATGCTCAGAGCAAACAAAGAAGCACAAAATTTCATTTTTTTGATGTTCCTAGCCCACTTCCACCCTAGAGCAATTCAATTTAGAAAAAAAAGAACTTTGGTGTAATGGGTCTTTACAGGTACTCATGTGCGTTGGACATAAAGGCCTTAAGTGTTATGTCAGCAACTTTATGAGGTTAGGTTCAATCATCATAAGCCCAAACTATAATGATGTCAAAGTTTTCTTCTTTTTTTTTTTTAACTTTCACATACCGTATAAAAGGGATTGAATACGGAGGAAAATTACTTATCAAGTAATTACAAAGTATAATTTATTTGTTATGCCTATATCATGCTCTCTGTTCCAAACTTTTCTGCACATTTTCGTCTAACATAAGACATTGCTATTGATTTAACTGTTAGTCGTCTGCATGTTACCTGGATGCAGTATATTCAAGGTAGATTGTCGATTTAGATAACGTGCTTTGGAGAAATTCATACTCTTTACTCCACTATTACACAACGGCTTAAATGGAACGGTAATCAAAGAGAAATTAGTTGTGGGAGGATTATGAGGGTTTTTTTTCTGTTATGTTGACAGGGTAGCAACATTTCCAAGTATCGAAAATCATCTAAAATCCCTTTGCTATGTCTTGTTTCATTCAAACATTACTCACTTAATTGCAAAAATAACAACAAAACAAAACTAAACAAAAATACACACTTGTTCGTGTCTCAAATTCTTTCCAGACTTCACTCTTAACTGTTCGGGGACGCCATTACAGCCAGAGATATTGTGTGATGTAAACTGCCTTAACAACAGCGATAGCTGGGTTTTCCAGGCACCTCGTGGACATAGGATACGTTATGAAATTATGTTTGTCAACCACACAGTGATTGGATTTGAAGTTCTGGACGGAGTAGCGAACAAATCGTTTCTGAGTGTGATCATAAACCTCGCCAGATCACCCCCGACATTATCCCTGGCTCATCAAGTAGAGCTACGGATAACATATATATGTCGTCCCTGTGAAGTTCAATATGAGTGTGAAGTGTTACGAGGGTAAGTAGCCTTCAGTATTACAATTGATAGGCCTTACTATCTTTCTTTCTTGCGTGGAAGTATGCTTGAAGATTTGCTCTGGTGACAACAAAAATTAAATGTTCAAAGGACAGACGAGTTATGATAATACAATCATAAGATCCAACTTTTTCTTTTATTTCATGAAGCTCAGCGATTCTAAAACGATGCCTTGCTTTGATATTTTGCAGGATTTACTAAACTGCTCTTCGCTGACAAGTAAGGCACATCTTACCATTTGCATGCTGATAAAGACATATCTGGATAGGCTTCCATATTGAAGTGAGAACTAAGCGAAAATAAAGTCGCCTGTTCATACAAAATACACAGACACACACACACACACACACACAGACACACACACAAATATCATTCATGCCGGCTTTGTTGGGTAATCCCCACGCAGAAAATATCTTATGCTGTCAGTAACATTGTCTTTAAATTGATTCTCTAATGCAATATACATGCCGGCTTTGTTGGGTAATCCCCAGGCAGAAAATATTTTATGCTGTCAGTAACATCGTCTTTAAATTGATTCTCCAATGCAATATAATGCACAAAGAAAACAAAAATTCCTGCGACCTGATTTTGGAGTTTGCCAAAGACCGTGCCTTTCGGAAAGAGTAGCCTATAAGCAAAAGTAGGGGGCACTGTGGCATAGAGGATAAGACTCCCGACTCCCGATCCAAGGACCGGAGTTCGAATCCCACCCGGTGCTTACGTCCTTGGACAAGATGTTTTACCCACAATGTCCCTCTCGACCCAGGTGTATAACTGGGTACCTGGCACCGCTAGGGTAATAATAATAGCAGGGCCCTCTGGTAGAGCAGTGGCAACACTGAAGAGGCTACCCTGGGTAAATAAGATCTTATTATTATTATTATTATTATTATTATTATTATTATTATTATTATTATAAGTATGAGAAAAAAAAACTTAAAAAGCTAAAAATGTGATTCATGTTTATTCCAAAGAAGCCAGCTTTTATCCACTTTCCTCCTCTTGATAAAATGAGTGAACTGTGTATGAAACTAAAAAAGCATTAGTGCTTTGATGCCTTAATTATGTTGTAGAGTGTTGTAACTGAGTGTGCCAAGTCTAACGTTAATGTGGCAGTTAAAAAAAGAAAGACAAAAAAAAAACAAAAACAAAAACTGGGAGGATTGAGGTGGAAAACTGTTTTGGTTAAAGGTTATTCGTCGAATCGCACATGGACATAAGGTAGTGATACATGCATTACCTATATATATATATATATATATATATATATATATATATATATATATATAATATATTTATATGTGACCGTGCATCACAAAACGAACAAAAAGTCGCACACACTGATTTTGCATGAGGACCGAAAATAGGTGAAATGGGTCAACCTAGCCAATCTTGACTTTTTCGTATTTTCTGAAAGCGGAAGTCTTCTTTTACTTTATACTAAAATTTGGGATCATGAAACGGGCAGGAACGTGTGATTTTTTAGCAGTTTATCTCGAACATTTTTGGTTTTTTGATTAGGTGTGTCTTTAGAGTCCCCATTTCATTTTTGTACACACTCTTCACTTTCAACTCTAATAACTTTTGAAAGGATAATGTTACTCCTTTGAAAGTTGGTATTGATTAATGACAGAATGCGTTAACGAGGCATGCTAAATTTCAGTTTAATCTGATAATCCTATCATTGTTGTTACTCCGATGGTTTACTTCCTGTTTTGTGTCCCATTCATCGCACAGCCAGCACGGCTTGGTTAAGATTAAGCGCTTGAATAGACACTGTCCATTTGATTTGAGTTATGCATCATTTTAAAGCTTAGAAGAATATAAAAGTTGTTTTTTTTTTATAAAAGAATATAAAAAGCTTTATAATAAAGCTTTCAGAATATGGTCTTAACTAAAAATTCATGTCTGGCGACTTTTTATTTGTTTTGTGGTGCAGGGTCACATATGTATTATGTACATGTATATATATATATATATATATATATAACTATTTTTTAAATATATTTATAATCTATGTACGTTTATGTACTTATTACTTCTTATAGTAGATATTTGGTTTCTTCTTCATCAGAAACTTCATCAGTGAGGCTGGTTAATGGACCTTCACCGCGTGAAGGGTTTGTGGTCTTTGAAACAAACACATATGTGTGTCTTCAGACATTTAATGACAGGGCTGCTCATTTGTTCTGCGGAAGACTCGGCTTTCCAGCGGTGCAGGAATACTTGAATCAGACATTGCCCCGCACTGTGACAAGGAACAGGATTATACAGCTCCGATGTGATGAAGGTGAGTGCATAATTATAAACATTGAGGAGTATATTGTACGTGTAGCATTAAGATTTAAACATCGGAACATTATCAACCTAGGACCCAGACTTTGCTACGACCCCTGAAATAAGTGGTTACTTGTCAGACGCTGAACAAAAGTGCATTTGTTTTGTTGTGCTTTGTTGTGTTATGTTGTGCTTTGTTTGTCTTGTTTCATTCAAGTTGGGTTTTTGTCATTACGAGTAATTGACAGTGAAAAAGTACTTGGCAGACCTCTTTCGAACCGGTCCTCATAGCTAGCTAACCGTTGAAATGCAGATTTATGGAATTAAAGATTTGCTTTAACTAACAAGTTGCCAAGAGTATGCTCTTTGCAGAGTGTTTGCATCTTTGTGTCAGGACACTATAAATCGGAGCATACTGCAGCTCATTATTATTCATGCATCTTTCTTTTTTTTTTTGTCCAAACAAGGCGATCCATGTCCCGTAATCCAAAGCACCAAGTTGCATTGTATAAACTATCGTGAACATCGATTTTGATTTTTTTTTTGTTTTAAAGGTATAATCGTGAAATTAAAGAATTCGATAGTATTGTATGTGGTCCTATGAACGCCTGAATTAACTTCGGGTAACTTGCATCTATTCAAATGATGTATCCCACTGTCATTAAAAAAAAAAAAGAAAAAAAAAAGATATATATATATATATATATATATACTTCGAAAGACACTGACATCTTTACCAATGAAAAATTTATGATTACAAAAAAGAAAAAAAAATCTTAATTTGAATCTTTGGTTCTTTGGACTTTTTTTTTTGCAGATTTTTTGTTCATCATTCAAGATATATTTAAAATTGTAGTCACAAAGACTGAAGATTAACTGTCTCCATCAATGTTCCATCTTGGCAAGGTTATCATTCATCTCTGCTTATGAAAATAACATGGTTTAATAATTTTGCCCCATTTTAACATTTCATACCTTTCGCTATTGATACAAATATCTTATTTTTTCAAAAAAAAAATGGGATACCCCCAAAGATACATCAAATTCTGAAGTAGAAAACCCTTTCACAATTGAAATGTAGAAAATTAGTATTTGATATTTCAAAAACTAATTACATGTATTTCAGTGCTTCATATTCTCATTGTGATGAAAGGAACATTCGTGTTCATGGCATATTGGTAATTGCACCAATGTCAGCTAAATTTCTTATGAGTTACTTTGAATTTTGTAATACTCATAAGAAATACCACTGCATGTGCACAGCTCGTATATCATACATCCTTTTCCCACTTATACTACTCAGTATTCCAAAAATCAACATTTTGAAATCACAACCCTAGGGTCCGTTTCATGAAGTCATCACATGAAAGTCTTTGCATAAATCTCAGACTGGCTTAAGTCGCGCATGTTGCGACACAAATTGTCGCCCCGTCAGAAAATGTCGCTCTCTGAAACATCCATGCAAACATGCCATGTAAATTGCCATGGGAATTGAGTGTCCGTTCGTGCGTGTGTGATGTGTGTGTGTGCATGTGTATGTGTTTTATTGCATGCTATGGAAGAATACACACGTATACATACAGACAAACAAACCACTACCACTATACATATATGTACGATATAGGAAAAGCAAAACAAAATGCAAGCAAACAAACACAAAATGTAAACAATTCTTACATGAAGAGTGTGAAATATTCGACATTTCTTAAGGATTTATTTTTTATTTTTCTCGTTTGTCCATATTCTTCTCACAGTTTGAGCGAGGATATTGCGTAGTTAATTCAAAAGCATTTCATTCATAATGATTCCAATGAAATCGGACATAGTCGGGAGCTGCACAGTAAATAGTAAGTAGTTAGCTATCCACAGACACAAACAATCACTCTCTATCAGTTTTGCAATGACATAAGTCACCATAAAACAATTATTTGGATCAATAATTTTTAATGTTGTTGTTTGCTGTACCCAAATCAAAATGGTTTAACAATGAAATATGATTTTGTATAATTTTTCATATCAATTGATAGGTGACAATTATCTCGAGGAGTGCTCGTGGGCAACCATCGGATGTTCCTCGAACCAAGGTGTTAGACTGAAATGCCGAGGTAAGAATTTGTCTGAAGAGTATGGTTTATATTGGGAGAATTTGATGTTTAATGACACGACGTGTCTAGATCAATGTTTGGAAGCGGAATTATCATTTGCATCTCAAACTTTAGTTCCTCTTTCAGATGTGATAGATGTTTTCCTTCTTCAGGTACGGTCTCTTTGGTTTCGATAAAAGAGGTAAAGAAGTATTTATTGAAAGCTTAAAAATCAAAAACAGTCAAAGACGAATTTGATATCTGGAATAATCATGAAGAAATGCTTGTATTACATTGTGACTATATTCATGATATTCATAGCTGTACCTTTTGAGTACAATCTAAATATAGCTTTCAAGCCGCTAACATTGAGTTGTGGATCCCTTTTAGCATGTTTAGCTACACTCAATAAAGTGTGCGTCATTGCACGTTACCAGATCCTCCATTGGCACATGTTTGTTTGTGTGTTTGCTTGTTTATTTATTTTTTGCCATCCAAACATACTTGATTTTAAAAAAAGTCATGTTGGTGGACTTAGATCACCCAGCTTAACGAGTTTCATTGATTTCATTGATTCGATTTTAATGGTTTCTGCTTGCTTTGTCATTGTATATTGACACACATTGGTGGTAGCATTATAGATGAATGAGTTGCGTATAAATTGATTTAGTCTTCGTTTATTATCTACAATGCGTGATAAACGTGTATGAGCGATACTATGAAAAAAAAAAGAAGATGAGCTTAGCTTGATTTGCTTACAGCCTTTATGCGCATGCTTTTCATGTGGCTCGGAGCCACATAATCCTCAGAGGTCCCACTGTGATTGATTTGAGGTAAGCCTTGAGATATGCATTCTGTCCATTTAGGTGACGTGGCAATTTTGGTGTTCCCCTATATAACTACTCCCTTTACTTTCAGAATGTGTGAAAAAAAATTATAGTCACAATAGTTCATACCTGGTATTTGTGTATCATCCTGCTTGTATGTTGTGTCATTTCCACGTAGAACCTGCGTTTATTGGTTGCTACAAAGGTGCCGGACAAATACTTCAGTCTCTCTTTTCACACAATGATGAATTTCCTGTTCATTCTGAAGACGAATGTATATCCACCTGTCAACAAGTGTCCGGAGGCCAAGACGTTGCTGTTGTACATCGAAGGTCGTGTGTGTGTTTGCAATTAGAGGAATTTGTAAACTTTATTACTGGCGGAAGATATTCCCACAACTGGTCCTGTCCCAGCCAGACACAACTTGATTCCGACCAAGTTTTCTTTACAGCATTTAATCGTGAGTTAAAAACTGTGACTTAGCAAGAAAATACCAGCATGACTGTTCTTAAAAAAAAAAAAAAAATTCCATGGCTGTTCTCAGAACAAATTCCATGACTGTTTTAAAAGGCAAGAATGATTGGACAGGAGGATCAAAATGATATTTAAACTCTGGTGTCGATTCTATCACCTTCAGAGCAATTATTCACAGTTGCCGTTAATGCTATAGATAACAAATGCAATACAAGGGAAAAAATTGTGACTTTATGAATCCCAATGAAGCGATCACATCTTCTTCACTAATAATGCTGCAAATATAGTTTTAATAATCAATATAGGCATGAATATTATTGATAGTGATTGCTGAAACTTTAAAAGCTACGGGATAACAACTACAGCATAATCATTCACGGTTTTTTTTTTCAGAAATAAAACGCTTATAAAAATAGTATTGGAAATCTGAGATGAGTAAATATTGTTGAACGACACCAACAAGGCAAAGCAGACAACCTTAATGATTAAAGATTACTGATGAGTTATTTTGCAACTCGCCATCTTTGTATTTTCCCGTATAATTCATGGGGCTTACGAGAAGATCAGCCCTTTTGTTTCTTCTTCTTCCTACAGTGTCAGTCGGGTTCTGTAACCATCCCGGCAATGTGTCAAATGGCCAATGGAACTCCAACATCACTAAGTTTGGGTCCGTAATAACTCTTAGCTGTGGCGAAGGTTACGTCATCAATGGTAGCAAGACATTGCAGTGTGTATCTCTACCTGGAAAGTCGACCTACTTTCCTATTTGGAACGATACAGTCCCATCTTGCCGGGCAGTCAAAAACGAAATTCACGGTGGGTTGTAAAAACTTAAGAGCATGCCGTGAATATATTTTTCTTACAAACATGTATATTCATAAAACTTCACCTTTCAAAGTCATTCCCCCTTAATGCAATTTAGCACAAGTGTCTCTTTGGATGTATCAGATTGTGACTGATCACACACTAAACACAGTATTTCGTCGTTTTCACCAGTTTCCGATTTTTGAAAGAGAAACTTTCTTAACGTATCCTGACGAATGCCAAAGTAAAATAATGTTGGATCTTGAAGATTATGCACAGTGCATCAAATTATGGTATGCCTCCCGAACCAGAAAAAGTTATAGAAAATCCGATCTCCGCGAACGTTGGCTACGGCACAACCAAGACAGCCGGAGGAAACTTGGTTCTAGTCCCGAAGCTTCTTTGTTATTTTGTCGAACAGGACAATATCATTATTCTATTGGTTAAAGAAAGCTTTTAATTACCATGAATACAAAAAAAAAAATGAAAAAGGACCAGCGTTTAGTATGCGGGTGAAAAATATTTGACTCTGCATCAAGCACCGACAAAAAGTCGCAAGACATGGATTGTATTACAGAACAAATACTGATACTAACATTAACGGAAACATCCGTGTGGCTTTTACGTCAAACGTAATGCTATTCATTGGCATCATTTTTTTCTTTCTTACAGACATGATTTTATTTTGTATGTTCCTTTACAGAAAATACACTTCAAGATGTTACACCCAGCATTAGCACTAGTCAAAGTATAGACTACAGTAACAGCGGTGAGTAGCGATTAGTTTAGAACCAGCCAAAATGTACACTGACACTCTGTGTGGCTGAATAGGATGATACGTGATAATGAAACATCTGCATTAAAAAAGGAAAACAATGATAATAACTTGAGTATTGATGTAGATGGGACCTAGTGCTTAATGCTGCCATATTTTCACTCTTTTGTTATCATAAGCTGTGGACGGCCATGCTTCCCAATGGCCAACTACAATGAAAGAAACAACCGTCGTGCCTCCTTTAGGTAATGAATAGATCTCACCATTATTGCCATGCTTATGCTTGTCTTTTCTGCCGTAGAAGACAATTATGCTGTTGCAATCCTAGATTGGTACAAAGAGTGACAAATCATTTTTGCTGCCTTGTTTGTGAAAAGTTAAGAATGAGCCATTTACCTTTAACTTTGTAGCCCTTTTCACACAGGTAAAGTCCGCGGATATTGGACCTTCTTTCCCGTATTATAGTTGGTGAGGTACATGCAACAAGCATAATTTTAAAGAACCAATATATATATATATATATATATATATATATATATATATATATATATATATGTATACATACATATAATACAACATTCAATATTTCTAGTGATGATGAAATAACATCGGATTGATGACGCGAACTTTTACCTCCCAGCTTTTTTTTTTTTAATGAAAGTTCGTGATTTGAGATTACATGTTATTAATGACATTATTATTAAGAAGAAGCAGTCACCGAAGCAAGAAAAAGTGACAGAGAAATTGACAGCATAATTATTCATAAGTCACAATGTCCACTATGCATGTGTGAAGATACGGCTATTTTTTGTAATCCGCTTTCCTTAAACAGGGGGTAAAAAAACATTATTGATTGATTTCATCAGACTCTCGTGGAGACGTAACTATTATTATTGAAAACTCCCGTTGATGTTAATGAAACTGCATTTTTTTAAAAACAAACAAACAAACACACACACACAAATCCACAAGGGATTATAGCGTGTTTTTGCAACAAAAAACGGTAAAGGTCTAGTCTGATATGAATATTGATTGACTATTGTTTCGTAACCTCGTTACTCTTTATAATTTTGGTAAGTCTGAGTACTTTGGCAGCACCAGAGACTGTTACAATAAACTTTACTACAGGCTAATTATAATTTTGATTATACGCAATTTCAGCTTTTCTTCAAGTTTGTGAGGTTGCAGAGGCAACTTCGAACAATACTTTAACCAACCTAATTTTCTTAATTTTCTCGTGTCATTGTCTCTTAAAAGCGAATGGTAGCTCGTCCACAGCAAAATTAAATCATACGATTTAATATGATTCTTATACTGGCATGCATGCTACAGGAACCAAACAATACATAATTCTAGCCAGGTTATGAAATTAGAATATTTTTCCCCATTTGATTAACAGCAGCAGCTATCTGTCTGTAGTCATTGTTAAAGAGAAAATCTATTGTTCAGTCATTCATTCACTTCCAAGGCAACAACGGGATAACTAAACAGCTTTGTCCTTCAGACTCTGAATTTGCGCGGATGAAGTTTATTACGTACATCCTGGGAACCCTTTTCGGTGTCGTTTTCGCCGTTCTTGTCATACTGTCGGCTTGGCGCAAACATCAGCAGAAAAGGTGACTTTTGTGTAAACTGTGGGGAAGTGGGTGGTGAATTTATTTGATGATCATCAAAATACAAGATGTTTGAAAGTCAGTAATGTGTGTGCGTTGCTTGGAAGTATAGGTGGATGCTTTATTGCTGTTGTATACAAATCTCCATTTGTTGTTCAGAAAGTGTGACGGGTCATTACAAAAAAAAAAAAAGGTTTGCTGAGAGAAGAATTTCTGATTTTTGTTATCCGCTAGAATCGGAGAGTTTCAAGGAACGTATTTGTTTGTCAGAATTCGCAGAAATTCACCATGAAAACAATTACAACAGCGAACAATTAAAGGACTAAAAATTGCATAATCATTCAAATTCATAAAAATATGATATCTCGGAAACATGTAGAGATATATTGAAACATGGCGATGGGAAACTTTCCTCAAACATGTGTTTTAAGAAGATATTTGAAACTGTCGACTGATGATGTATCTCTGATTGAGAGAGAGAGAGAGAGAGAGAGAGAGAGAGAGAGGAGGTTATTCCAGAGTCTTGGTGCAGCACTAACAAAAGTAGTCTCCTGATGTCATTTTCCTCTTGCACAGTGCATGACTGAGCAGCATGGTGTATTGACCTACGAAGCCTGTGTTAGAAAATGTTAGAGTTGCAAGAATCATGTATGACACCTAGTTTATTAAGAGCAATGGTAAAATGAAAATATGGTTTTTTTTTCAACAATGTATTCAATTGCAATGTTTTCTACAGTAACATCCCTCCAGTTTAAATGTATGAATTCATGAACATGTTCTAAGAAATATTGTTTCCATTCTTTATCTATGTTATGTTACTCGTAGGCGTCGACCAGCTTCAAGTCATTCGAAAGTCCACTCCAGTGAAGAGCTGTCACAGCTGGATCAGCCAAACACTTCGACACATGTTGAAGACACAGCAGCTCACGGAGGCTCTTCATCTCACCCAGAGAACACGTATGAGAACGGTGCAGCGGTAATGAAACACAAATTACGTCTTTAAGGTTACGGTTTTGATTTTAGAATTTAGAATTTCACTTTACGTATGTGCGTGTGTGTGTGTGTGTGTGTGTGTTTTATGGGGTTGAGCTCAGGCTTGACAAGAACCTTTTAATATAAAAGAGAGGAAACCCTCCTCAACTTTATTTTTCTTTGGGAATTCAGAGCGCAGAGTGGCGGTTGTGAAAGGAATTGATCTCACATGAGATAGTATCGAGTAACCTGAAAAACGAAGGAATTTATTCTCAACGTAAGCAAAAAAATAAATAAATAAATAAAAAATAAAAATAAATAAATAAAAAATCCAGACCCACACACACAAAGGATTTAATATTGCCCCATAGGCAAGTATAGTCGCATAATGCGTTTCTGGTTGGCTTTTGGTTAACATGTAATAGTATATTCTTTACAAGGGTGCAGATCTTTGATTTAAATTTTGCCCCTAGAATCATTACCTGAGAGCAGCAGTGGCTTTTAGCAGCTTTCATGGATCACAGCACTTCTGTTTCAAGTAAAATTGTGTATAAACTCTTTGTTAGACACTACGGATAGCAGTGCCTTTAATCGCTGCCTCGACATTACTATGCGTTAAATATTGCTAATAAAAGCCGGTGGGTTTACGTTTATCTGTCAGTAAATTAAGTGTAGTTGCCTATTAGTTTTAAATGCTAACTTAGTCCATACACAATCGTCTACATTAGTTGACTGAGTGTAGTAGAATTGACCCTATTTTTTCAGTTTCTCTTTTCTGTAAAGTACTTTTTCTATGCGTTTGCTGATGTGAGAACGTGGAAGCTTGATTAGTACTATATCGTTCTAAAGTATAAAATACTATTCCTTTTCACAATATTGAATGTGACAGACGTGTCTCATGGCGACTCTATGCGTGTTTTATTATATAGGGTCACATGTCAGCGAACCTGTCTCTTGAAACTACAGTGAACAACGGGAGAGGTAATGAAAACTCAGCTGAAACTGGATCACGCCCTTCTTATGACATCATACACCACGTTAAACATGTTCCAGAGTGTACAAATGAGGCCGCGGATAACACGAAAACACTATACATGGAAATGTCAGGTGAAGGGAAGAAGGGGAAGAAGAAGATCGTAATTCTTCAATCCAGGCATATCAGTGAAGAGGAAGGAGACGTTGATGAAGACGGCTATCTGCTTCCCAATGTAAGTCTCCACAGAGGTACAAGATTTCAACCTGCAGTACGTCAATATTCGAAAGAGCCTCGTGGTATTGACACAGTGTTACCCTGTGGTAACAAAGTCGGCACAGCATTATCTTGTCAGCCCACAAGAGCTGCAGGTGACACTAGTCAATGTGAGAACGTGCAATTGTCAATTCACCATGAAATTCCCTCAGCTTCCGACCAATCCGCAGCTATTCAAGAGCCGCAATACTGTCCTACTTACTTGAATATCGAAGAAAATTACGAATTAGGCCCTTATGCGATGACCCTGAACGACCCTTTATATTCGGTATCTATCTATCCTAGCACGTCAAAAGAGGAACATGAAGTTGATGAACATGGCTATCTCGTTTTAGAGGCAGATACTGATGGGAACGTCAATGATCGTTTTGAGAGCAAAAACAACTTATTGCCCACAAAAATAGTTATGTGCAAAGGCACAATTTCCCCGAGAACAGAAGATAACTTCAATTCAACAGTGTATGAAAGTATTCCTGATGACCCAAAAATCTAAAGACGCTTATATACTTAGCTGGACGATAACTGATGTTACAATAAGGACGAAAATACGATGTGTAATGTTCGTCATTCCGAAAGTTTGTTATAATGAAACACACCAATTCCTTATACCGAGATGTTCGTTATTCCAAAAAGAAAATAGCGTTCATTAATCCGTACATTTGTGGAATAATTCAGAAGGTCGTTAATCTAAAGCTGTTATCAAGTTCGATGTTTCGAGGGTTCGTTCATCGAAACATAAAAAGGGTGTGTTATATTTTGGTTTAAATCGTCTGTGAATGATTCATCACGGGATAATGGGAATCATAGGGGTTGGACCATTATAAGTTAAAAATAATTATGACTTATAGGAAAGAGAATGCGTAAGTACCGTCTTCATCTTTATACGATAGTTCTCCCAAACACAAACTAATATTCTCTGATTTATGTGCCTATATTGCATCCATTCAGTATTTATCCTGAAAAGTATGGAAACAAATGCCCATATAAAGAGCGCCTCCAATGAAGATTCCACTTTCGCCTTTAATAAATTGGATTGTAATACGGACTTGAATGAAGCATGTTACATTTATACACATGTGATCTTGTGAGTCACATATAGTCACTCCGTTTTATGAAAAAGTATTCCGACATTACAAGTACAGAATTTAATACTTCATTTCATTTTTCACGGCTCAAACTTCAGCCATAGCTGTTCTTTCCCTTTCCATGCACACGCACACACACACACACACACACACACACATACTAACATCCACAAATATAAATACAATGATATACTTTTACTATGTACAAAACAATATTAATGAACAAACATAATCATAGGCTTTGGTCGCAACCAAGAGGGGTGACCGATTTGTAGCCTGCTCGGTCGCATCTAAATTTTTGGCACCGCCCAGCAGTATTTTTGAGCCGTCGAGCAGGCTGTAAAACCTCAGCGATGTCTGAGCGATGTCCTGTCGATTTCACGTTCGTCGCCGTCGATTTTACATTTGAAAAATTGTGACATTTGGGGATCTTCTCCGTGAGCAGTCATTAGGCGATGCCCCATCAGCAACTGGACCATCTCCCACCAGCCACCAGGCGATTTTTACGAAATTGCTCGGCGACCCATGGATGATCGATGGGTCATCTACCAGTGTCCCGTATAGACCTGCGTACCACGGCAACCCCACGGTCTCTACCGGGAATTTCTTACGAGCTTTCTAAGTTTATACCTAAGTGACTTTTCATGGAGGTCGAGGATGCTCTTAATTCTAACTCAACGACCACAACAGTGAGGCTCACAAGCCCAGTATTTTTGAGAAGATATCATGAAAGACTGTTTGTAAATCAAAAAGAGCTGATTATTTGGCGACCTTCGTGGATTTTTATTTTGTTGAAACCGAAATTTCGTTATAACTGTATTCGTTATAGCGAGAGTGCACTGTTTTGTTATTTTGAATTTCTTTTGCCAATATGCTCTATGATAATTGTTAGATGGTAAGAGATATTGTAAAGGATAACATAGAAATGTATATATATATATATATATATATATATATATATATATACATATATATATATATATATGTATATATACATATATATATGTATATATATATATGTATATATATATATGAATTTCTAATCACTTCCACATTATAATGTTCAAAACTATATGTGACCCTGCACCTCAAAACAAACAAAAAGTCGCCAGACATGAATTTTTAGTTAAGACCATATTCTGAAAGAGCAGACTTTAAGCTTTAAAATGATGTATAACTCAAATCAAATGGACTCTCCTAACCTATCTAAATATTGGAAAGAAAGCACAAACTCAGGAAAAGTGCGAACTGAGAAAAGAGGCTCTGAAGTACAGTGTCTATTCAAGCGCTTAATCTTTACCAAACCGTGCTGGCTGTGCGATGAATGGGACAAAAAACAGGAAGTAAGCTACCAGGGTAACAACAATCAAGGGATTATCAGATTAAACTGAAATTAAGCATGCCTCATTAACACATTCTGTACATAATTAGTGCCAACTTTCAAAGCCGTAGCACTATCCTTTCAAAAGTTATTAGAGTTGAAAGTGAAGAGTGTGGACAAGGTTTTTCAGAAATGAAAAAGGGATTCTAAAGACACACCTAATCACACTATTCTGCCAAAAATGTTCGAGATAAACTGCTAAAAAAAAACCACTTTCCTGCCCGTTTTATGATACCAAATTTTAGCATAATGCAAATGAAGACCCGCTCTTTCAGAAAATATGAAAAAGTCAAGTTCAGCTAGGTTGACCTATTTCACTTATTTTCAGTCCTCACGCAAAATCAGTGTGTGCGACTTTATGTTCGTTTTGAGGTGCACTGTCACATATTTTGTTGCTTCTATATTCTTATTATTCGATTCCAATTCAATTTTTTTTTTTATTTTCATTCTCCCCATATGTTTTCATTCATTGCCTCTTCCTTCCATCGGCCTAAAAATGATAAAATAACTAGGTATCACTATGTCTACATAACGAACGCAAAATTCAGCTTTCATCTCCTTTACCTAAAAGAGGTTGTCTCTGTCTTCCATGTTCCCCATTTGTCTGGCCGAGTCCTCTTCTGCGTTGGCTACCTGCTGAGGATATCAGATAGCAAGGGTGCAAAGAAGTTGGTGGGGATTCCCTAATTGCCTCCATCCATCTCTCTGCCTCTCCTGGATTCCCCTCGCTCCCCTTCCCCATTTAGTCCCTTGGTTTTCTAATGTGCTTTTGCCATTTTATCTTTATTATTCTAGGGCCCTAAATCGCTCGACTGCAACTGCTCGATTAGGTCGGTGCCAGGGCGGTTACCGCTCGCACACCCGATTTTTGGCAGCGATTAAAAACAGGTCGGTCGCCGCTGAAATAGTAGCTTCGCGTTAAAACTTCAGCTGCGACCGACCGATGACCCCAAATCAGTGGTGGCTGGTCGGTCACCCGTCGGTTACCGGTCGAAATTGCCTAAAAACTCTCCGCTGAGTTTTTAACCAACGGTTACCGACCGATGACCGACGGGGCACATCTGATGTTTAGGCCATCGGTCTTTTGCACCTGAAGTTTTAACGTGGAGTTAAAATCAGCGGCGACCAACCAGTTTTCACTTGCTGCCCCCCCCCCCAAAAAAAAAGAAGAAGAAGAAGAAGAAGAAGAAATATAAACGTTCCGTGTCTATAGCGTCAATTGCTCGGGCACCGACCAAGTCAAGCGGTCGCCGTCGAGCAATTTAGGGAACAGAAATACTGAGTAGTAAAGATAAAACTGACAAAAGCACAAAAGAAAACCAAGTGACCAGATCAGGAAGAAGAAATAAGGCAAACTAGGAGACGAAGAGGGACGAATAGAGTCAACAAGGAAACCCCACCATCTTCTCCCCTGGAAAGAAGAAACATTTAGCTGCAGCTTCTATCACGCATCAAAGGACTCGGCTAGCAATACTTGGGTCAGGAAGACAGGGACAACCACTTTAGGGAGAATGAGATGAAAGCGCATGAATAAAAACTTGTCTATTTTTGAAATTTTTACTTGTATGTCTTGGAATGAAATTTTCTTCAACATGGTATATGATACATTAACTTTTAGCTAAATATTTTAAGAAAAATATAAATTTGAAAAAAAAAAAGTGTTTATTTTCTCTTTTTTCGCTGAGGTAAATGTTCGTCATCGATCCCAAGATTAGGTAGATACTGTACGTCATGAAGAATAGAATATCTCAATGTAGCTGTCAAATGCATTTTGCTCATGAATAACAACATGACTTTCTGGCACTTCCTTCCTTCGGCCAGAGCTGGACTCAATAGACATCGTAAGTACCTTGTTATCACTCATGTACATGTAACATATTTGTTTGCAAAAGCAGGAAAAATGTTCTGAGATATACTTTTAAAACATGAAATTTGCTATTAAATTATTATGATAATGGCCTTCTGAACAATTGTCCTTTATACTTTCATCATCACCGTGATTATACGGTAAGAGTGAGCAATTCAAGTTGTAATATCAAGAATTGAATTTACAATATCTCAAATTCCCGTTAGTGTAATACATGTATCTTATTTGTTATGCCAAGAAATCACATTTGTGATATGATTATTTCATTTCGTGATATCACAAATTCTAGTTTTCATATCAATAATTCAATTTCCATGTCCCTAATTAAACTTATGATATCAAAAATTCGATTTCTTGATATGTAAAAAAAAAAAAAAAGATTGCGTGATAAGCCAATGGAAATTCGTGATGCTCTTATTGCATTAAAGACTTCTCATTATCCCACAAAAAACAACAAAAAACCAGGAAACCTGAAACCCCAGAGTGATGAACCAGAGTGATGGACTAGTAAAAAAAAAAAAAAAAAAGGTTCAAAAGGGGACAGTAGCAATGAAGATAATAACAGTTGTAGGACTACTTCACTTCTAACATTCACCAACCAATGTCATGTTGATATAAATAAAAACAATAATACACTGTACAAAGAATTACTTCCTGACATATGAATCAATTAATGAAAAAAAAGAGCAGTGTGATAAAAATACGATGTGCTGTGCAAGGCGATGTGGTTAATATTGATACATATCTGCCATGTGAGTTTATAACTGATTCAAGACATAATTGTATAATGTAGCCTAGTCTTTTTTATAGAGATTAATATAGGCCTATGAATATGAACACAATATAAATTATGTGTGTGTGTGTGTCTGTGTGTCTGTGTCTGTGTCAGTGTTTTTTCGTGCATGGATAAACGAGCTATGTCATAATCATTTAGCCCTTTAATAAGTGGAACGATGGCCGGTACAGATAGCTTAAACTTAATTAGGTCTCGTTCTTTTCTTACTTTGAAGTTAAAATACGATATTCACCCAGTCATAGCCGAGTCAATAGTAAGAGAAGCGTGATATATTCTGACTTGATGTATCAGTGTTTCTCACATCGAGTTTTCCCTGCGGCACAAATCAGGGTCAAAATTGTCCTCTGCAATCATAACTGACATGATTTAAGAAAAGCTGGGTATTGTTTTTGATTGAAAGGACAACATATTTTGGATGGCAAAACAAAGGAATCTATGATAAAAAGGGCCCATGAAAACTGCGTTGTCATTTGTCAATGGACTCTGTGAATTATGTTCCTAGGTTTTGGCAATTTATACATGTGTACATCACTTGTTACATACATCTTCGCGAGAATGAATCAGTGAGAGTGATACTTTTCACTAAAAGATGAGACGGTATAAGTTGTGTGATCGGATAAATAGAGAGGGGACAGAAAGGTAAACTAGAACTTGCTAGGGGATGTTTTACCTATTTTCATATTGTTGTCTATACTGGAGCACAATCCCGTCATGTTTTGAATACTCTGAGATTTGTGAAAGTGGTAATGAGAGACGAAAATGAAAATATGAGTGAAAAAGAGAAAATTGATGATTTAATCGAGAAGGGCATTTGCAAAAGAAAGACAACATGTCAATTTTTTGCAATTATTACTTTTGTGCTTTGGAGGACAAAACGACTATGTTCGCTCATGCATATAGTTTCTTTTTGTATTAACCTTCTAGCTTGATAACCAATTTAATTACCTTTAATATGATATAGAATGCATTGATTTTTATCAAAGTCTTTTACGAAAAATAGATCTTGAAAAGTGTTCACTTTCTTTTTAGAAGGTACTTCAATTTTGGCAAAAAGCACAACGATCATGACGATAGCTTTACCTAAAATTTATATCTGAAATTTAAATTGCACGTAGCTCTACTCTATTACATATTATAATGTAAATGAATGTCAATGACTAGAAAGAAGTAAAATGACAAGCAATAAAACTATCTAAACACGGAAAGCCAATAAAGATAAAAGCAACCAACCGAAATGATCTTCAGCTTTTAAATAGTCCGGTGTGAATATCTTTGAAATCACTTTCCAAGGATGCTCTGAATTATCTCCATTAAGAGTGATGCTGTATATACATAGATACAATAACGATGACAGAAAAATTAATGACATAATAAATTCGACAGAATAAGTTATAGAATGCTGATTGAACCTAATGTGATCTTTTCTGAGTAAGGTGTCACCAACTAGAGTCTTGGGATTTTTTTTTTATTCACCTCAGGACATTGAAGTTTTAGTTTATTTTGGATAGTAGTAGGAATGACATCATGATAGCTATATGATAACTTTATATTGATGATCAGTTAGTCGTCAGAACATGTAAGCCATCATTCTTAGGAAGACGTTTGTTCTCAAGAAGACTGTTATTACAACTAGGTTGGCAAGATTTGTGTGTCAAAACGCTTAAAAGGATTGTACATCCCGAGGATGTACGCACTTGGCATTGTACGTAAGGGGCAGAAAATAAAGTGACGCGCCAGAGTGAAGACATTTCGTGAATATTAAAGATATTGTTATCCAATCTTTACCGAAGTGCCTACATCTATTCTTTTCTATTGGCGTGTGTGCGTATGTGCGTATGTGTGTGTCTCTGTGTATGTGCTGGTAAAACAAGGGAAAGAGTCGCCCTAATACTGGCATTTTGTGCGATGACAGAGAGATACATGCATAAATTTCGTATAAATGTAGCAATTAAAAGGCACCGAAATTGAAGTCTTTTTTTTTTTCTTGCCTGTGCAGCTCCCGAACTCTGGAATGATCTACCATTCGATGTCCGGAAATCCCCAACAGTAGCAGTCTTTAAATCACGACTCAAAACACATCTTTTCATTTAACTGTTCGTTATTATCAAGCACATCAGAAGCTTTTGCAGCGCAGAAGAATATATGTCTATAGGTTTTTTCGCTTTAAAATTGATATATATTTATTATCATTATAAAAAAAGTGGTAGGTTAAAAAATAATGTAAGGAATGTCATACTATCATGGGGTCGGCCAGACAATGTATTGAAAACTTCAAGGAAGGTATCAAATGCTAATTAAGATCAGGCACATTTCAATCATACGCTATTATTTCATCTATGCTTTATAATGGTATCATAGGCCATACCCTGAGCTCTCTTAGCGCGGTAATGCGTTTGTGGTAAATTTTATGAATTGTTTGAATGTATAAGATACCATTCTATAAATCAAAACCCGTCGTTCGATACAAAGGCCATAAGGGTGTTTATATTGCATAATCAAAACCGAAAGCCTTCCAGTGCCTTTAGAAATGATTATCAGCTCACTCGGATGAAAAGAAATATTCATCATTAATGTGTGAAACTTTTGCACTCGAAAATCTAAGTCATTATATTCTTCCAAACCCGACCATCAGCCATCACGGATGTGAAAGTCAGAAAAATGGTGAAATGAAATATTGAGTGCTTTCATGGACACTTCATCCATAAGTATCTTGCCAGTGAATGTAAATTGATTATGTTCGTTATCATAGATGTCCCTGCAATGCCTACTTGGGAGTCTGGGGAATATTTTGTGACATGACAATGACATATTGAGAGAATAGCACGCGCATTCACGCAGGGTGTGGCAGAGTATTCTAAATTATCCCACAACTCGATACCCACGAGTGATACAGCCCACGAGCTCGACATTGAAAAAAAAAAACAGTTTATGAGTCATACACTTTACGAGGCACACAGCCCACGAGTCATACAGCCCACTAGCTCGGCACTAGGCAAACAATACCTACAAGCTACAACATTGATTATCATCGTTATAGTCCGTCTGTTAGAATTAGAAACCTTGAGCCCTTGTCTTGCCCATGACTCTAAAACAGAAGATGAACGAACAAGACATACATGGTGAGAAATGAAGGATGTATAATACAATAAATAATAATAACTCACCATTCTTTGTATTCTGCTGAAGCGATACTGACTATAAGTAGCCCGATCCTACACTCTTCGACTGAGTACTTTTTTTCGTCTTCTTCTCACTTCCCCTTTAATGTAGTGTGGCTTCTTCATGTTTAAAAAAAATAATACTGCACTCTAATTTGTTCGTGGAAGTTAATAAAGCACGAAATATAGTGCGAACAAGAATGAGTCATCAACGGATATAATCGGGACATAATACAGCACCTCTTGGATGACAATATCCCCCTGAAATATAGTAACTCAACGACAGAATGCTTGAATATGGAATAATGAATATGAATTCATATCTAACAGAAAGTTAAACATGCTGAATCTTTAAGCCACTCTTGCACTCTCTTATTAAACCCGTTTTATCTCTGACCAATTTAATAAACAAAGCCTAAGGTTGTGTATTATACATATTCGTAAAGAAAATTAAATGGCAAGTGATTTGATGAATAGAAGACCTGAATATAAGAACGACCCAAGTCCAATTTTTGGCCAAATTCAGTTTGACATGGGAAATTGTAGCTTATGCATAGACTCACCTTGTGTGTAAATGATAAATCCTAATTACCCCCGGAAGTGCCTGAAATTAATGAGTTAAATCTTATATGATTGTAAAAATGAAGGACTTGGGTCATTCTTACATTCATATTATAGCGCCCTCTCTCATCATATGATTCAAAGAACGACCCAAGTCCATCACACAAAATGGCTTCTCCACAATCAATGTAAATGTTAATTGTCATAATAATATATGTTCTAATTTGTATATACAATGTTGCCTTCCCATCACAGTTGAATAGGATATCATTGGATAAATAAACAAGATATGAATTTTTTTTTTAAGTTTAATCGAAATGGTCTTCCATGGACTTGGGTCGTTCTTATATTCATATAGTATAGTAATAATGCTGTGATATTGAATACAACAGTTCATAATTACGTTACTACTTCTTCCCCATTTTTGTTGTAAGTTTTAGAAACAATGGATTAATATTTTCTTAGTTTAATGCTTGCTATATGATTATTGATGCTTTGAATGAAGACAGGGAAGGCATTCATTCACTTCGGTTCATGCCCTTTAGTTTTTAACACCAATTTGTCCTAGCCCAATTTTCTTGACTCTTGCAGAGAACCTCATCTCCAGAGTCTCTTTCCCCGTAAAGTATCATTCTTTCGTATTAGATCTTCAGGCATGTATTATGGTGAGGTTTGAACATGCAGTTTTGATGAATAATGTGTCATTTTAAAGCTAAGATATCCTTCTTCAGAATGATTTATAGGTTCCAATGATATGTCATATTCAACCTTCCGCTATCTTGACACTAAAAGAAGCATTTAGAGGAATATGACAAATTCAGCAGACATTATAAGATCCGTCCTCTTGATGTCATGCGGCAGATTGGTAACAGTCTTTTTGAGAATGAAAACACAGCATCTAACGAGAAATACACGTCAGATATTTGTCAGAAAGAAATGACTTTTACATGTTTCCTGTTTGATTGTTTTATCCTATTTCATCAAGGGATATACTGCGCTCGATGAGACAGAAAAGTCTTTTTTTTTTAAACATCCGTGTATACAATATTAAAACAGCAGCTACAGCTGCAATTACAACAATAACACCACAACAAACAGCAAATCAATCACATCAAATGAGACGTTATCAAACATCTGGATACTTACAGGAGTAATGCACACCAGAATTTCAAGAAATTTGTCAAAGCTTTTATAAATATTATAATATTATTACATGATTTTCATAAATGATATTTGTGTCCTTTTAAAACTATTTTTTTTTCTCAGAATGAATCATGGTAGTAAATTATGTAATAATTTGAACACGAAAATATATCAGGTGCTGTGCAGAGTAAAGGACAGGAAGAGGAAAAGCCAGTTTTATGAATGCAGATGGACATTACATCAATGAGGACGGTTACCTGCTTTCCCCGTGTCATTCCTATGCAGGCATGTCGAGATACAATACAGGCTTAATTGTGACATGACGATGTCCTATCCACGTGTTAACCAAACCAGCATATCATCATCTAGTCAGTCCACAGCAGTAGGTGACCCTGGTAAATCTGGAAACTTCCTCCACTCTTCAACTTACCAGGAAAAGCCCTCAGCGTCCGACGAATCTCAGCAACCTTTTCCCGAACAGCAGTTGTTCTGACTACTGGAATACTGCAGATAAAGAAAAATCTGACCTTTTCGCTCTCAGCCAGAACGATCCTATATTTTCCGGGGTGCTGTTCGTTATTCCGAAGGTTCGTTATTCCGAAGGTTTGTTTTTCCGAAGGTTCGTTAATCCGAAACACACAAATGTCCTATATCTAGAGGTTCGTTAATCCGAAAATTAAAAAAAAGTTTCGTTAATTGTGGCGTTATTCCGATGGTTCGTTATTCCGAAGGATCGTTGATCCGAAAATAAAATAGGGTTCGCTATTCCGAAGGCTCGTTTATCCGAAAATGAAATGGGGTTCGTTATTCCGAAGGTTCGTTAATCCGAAAATGAAATAGGGTTCGATATTCCGAAGGTTCGTTGATCCGAAGTGAAATAGGGTCCGTAACGAACCTTCGGAGTAACGAGCTTTGTTTCATTTTCGGATTAACGAATCTTCGGAATAATGAACCGTATTTCATTTTCAGATTAATGAACCTTCGGAATAACAAACCTTATCACATTTTCGGATTAACGAGCCTTCGGAATAACGAACCTTCACACCAAAGAACCTTCGGAATAACGAACTGTAACCATTTTCCGTATCCCTCTACCCTTGCACTTTAAGAGAAGCGTATCAGGTGGATGAAAATGACTATCTCGGTTTCTAAATAAATTTGTAAGGAAAACATAATCAGTATGCCATCAAAAGCAAACTCCTGTCTCCCCACAAAAGAACCCAAATTTTGTATAATAGAAATATATTTTATCCAGACCAAACAGTCTGTAAAATTCAATAATACAAGAGAACGTTTCATGTGAACTGGAACTCTAAAGATGTCCCAAAGCTATTGAATTTATTTTGTTGTAAACTAATTAGAATAATGAAAATGTAATAAAGGCATAGTCTCTAACATGACAAAATAGAAAAAGTACGGGTATATGATTTTTGATAAAGGTAAATAGAAGGAGAGAGGGAACCACTTATGACCGTGTTAAAGTTCAACATGATAATGAATGCCCTAATGACAAATAAGTTGAATGGTCGATTATTTATTTTAAAGAGAAAGAAACAGTGACAAAGAGAGAGAGAGAGAGAGAGAGAGAGAGAGGGGGGGGGGGGGAGACAGAGAAAGAGGGAGAGAGACAGAGTAGAAATAAAAAATGCTCTGAATTTTCCTTCCTTTAAATCAAAAGTGAAAAAAATGTCTTTTGTCATCCTCACGTAAACAAACAAATAGATAAGAAATGTTTTTTTTTTTGTTATTTTCATAAGAATAAATAGATAAATTAATGACTAGTATTTTTTTTTTAATCATTAAGAGTTCTGTTTTAAGCCACATTTGTATAGAATTTCAAGTTCCTCCTCATGCCTTGGTGACCTTTCCAGATAACTGAATGTAGACATTGTCTTGTTTTGTTTCCCTCACTTTCTTTGCCATGCCTATCTTTAGTTTTATTTTCTGTCTGTTTCGTCCCTGCTTTTGTTCTTGTCCTTGTCATAGTCTGTTTCTTATTTTCTGATTATTTCGCTTGACATCAGGATATCAAAATTGTATACATGGAGTCCTTGACGGAGATGCCCTCACCTTCAAGAGTAATTCACAAATTTTACAAGCTATGCTTTTCTTGTGAATTCCTCTTTTCCATGTAGAGTTATAAATTGAGATTGTATTGCTAACTTGTTTATTTATCCAAACCAAAGTTGATATCATGGTAATAATTGTATTCATGTTTTGTTGAAACTTACGTGATTCAAAATTCCTTTAAATATTATGTACTCATGTAAGCGTTATGTATATTACGTTGCATTATTTCATATGGAAATAAAATCATTTTAAATTGAATGTGAATTGAATTGAATTGATTTGAACTGAATAAAGTAATAGTGAGTGTAATGTGAGAGAACGAAGGGGAGAGATGCGCCATTACATTAACAAGCAACGATCTTATTAATCACTGGTGTTGCTTGTGTACATAATATACAAATATCGACTGCGACTGAGGGAGATGGTAAAACTATTTGCACCTATGCCCCGAGACGAAGTCGAGGGGCATAGCACTGTTGAGAAATCACCGAGGTGCAAATAGTTTTACTATCTCCCGAAAAAAAGCAGTCGATATTTGTTTTATATCCCTCACGAGGGATTTATGCTTTCAAAGAAACGTGAGAAAAAGAAGTGATGACAGTCAGGTGTGCCTACCTTATAGCTACACGCGTTTCACGTACATTGCATGCATGCAGCGCTGCAAAATGTGCGATGTGAGAAATTTAGATATCGATCGCAGAATCGGCGATTGCGTGCAGATCGTGGATTCCCAAGTGCTAGATCACGCGGTACGCTCACGCTCGCAATGCTGCTGAGTACCGCAGATCATCGCATGATCGCAGTGCATGCACCGCACCTACGAAATTTAACGCTATCAACGCTAGTCTAGGTCTAGTAGAAAAAGCAGGTGATTGACTTACCAGTAATCAGTAGATCCGGATTAAGAATAGATCCCTTCTTGGTGTCCAGAAAAGGACGATTGATCAGAGTCTTGTAGATTCCACAGAAACGTTTTCCATGTCAAATTAACACTTTTAACAGCGTCGAACTATGAAATCTCCAAACAAAGTTAACGTAGAAACAGTTTGTCTCTAAACAAAGTTAACGCAGAAACAGTTTGTCTCCAATTTCCAAACAAAGTTAACGCATATGCAGTTTGTCTCCAAATGCAGAAACATGAACACATTTACAGTGATTAAAGCATCACAGGTGGCATTACTAGGTCTGGTAGGCAAGGCCTATTTGTTTTAAATATTGACGGTACATCCGTGGAAGTGGTATTCTGGGCGTTGGTTTTTCGTAATGTTCATCGTGTAGGAGGCTCTGGTGGTGCTTCCAGTAGTGACCGTGGTGGTGTCCGTGGTCTGCTCTTGTGGAACACATGGAAATGAACTATTATCGGGTACTTGATCAAAAACCCGCTCCAACTGACTATCAGTTAGTGGTAGCACATTGTCAGTCTCAGGTTCAGCACCCATGTCCTCAGTGAGAGTTATCTTTGATGTAGATGGTTGTTCTTCAACATTTGTCTTCGGGTACGTGGAGTAGATTCCTGACAATGTTTCTGACATCTTCTTTTTCTTGGCTTCACTTGTGCGGGCGTAGTTCTTGATAGAACTTTCAGCTCTATGGCCAGACAGTGTCATTATGTCTCGAGATGGATGTCCTGCCTCGTCCAGAATTGAGATGCTAGTTGCTCGCAGGGAGTGATTTGTGTAGATTTTGCAGCCTGCTTCTTCGCAGATTCTCTTTAACATTGAGCCCAATGTATTCCTCCCAAGAGGGGCATTTGCGTACCAAACGGCATCATCGGTTAGCTGTGCTTTTGATTTTGGCCTTTGCCACATCCATTTACAGTTACCATCCAGTTTGGACAGGTACATTTTGAGGCTGGCTACAGGGCAAAGTGGATTTCCCGGCAAAGAACACATCTGTCCCCCCTGGCTCTTATCGTCATCGTCTGCATGGTTTTTGGTATGCATGTCACGGAGTGTAAAGTACTCACCGTCACTTCCATTAGCTTCATGAAGGATAAAATCTTCTGGCGTCATATTCCTCAAATTCTCCATACCTCTGTTGGCAAAGTAAAGCATGGTGTCAAGGAAAACCTTCTGGAGACCATCGGGAGATTTTAAGTCCAGACTTTGCAGAATCGTTGTCATGTCATCCTCCGAAATTGCAGGGTGATGTTTCACAGCAGCATGGCCTGTTGCTTTCAGATTTTTCACTATGGCTTTGAAAGTTTTTCCACTTCTCGAAAAGGATTCATCATTGGTAATGTCCACGTTTCTTGTCTCCAAGAAATGCCTTTGTAGGCTAAATCGCAAGGCTTGCATAGTTTTCTTGCTGTAGAATTCTCTGTTTTGATTCCGAGCTCCCGCATAGAATTGGGAGAGAAGAAGGTCAAGAGCTTCGTTATCCAGATTATCGACATCGTCGTCAAAGTTGGCGTTTATTTCCTTATAGAAATCCCGGAAGACAGAAAGTCCGTATCGGATTTGTTTCTTTGTGCTTTTGCTGTCGTTTCCGTCGTTAAATTTCAACAATTCTTCGACATCTAATAGGTGAAAACGGGGCTGGTTGTCGGCCATTTCACCACGGTCACTACTGGAAGCAGCCATTTTTTCGATTGGTTGGCTGGATTATGGATCGAGATCCTGCATGCACATGCTAGCGCTAGCGCTATTGAGACGTCTGCGCGATACGTTGCATGCGTACCGAAAGCGCGCATTCTGGCTACCCCACCGCTCGCTAGATCTGTACGTCTACATAGAGTATACACAGGGTCTACACACTGCCAACAACCAAGTGGGCCTATGTTACGCGACGCAATTTGCGCGCATTTTAGGCAGTGCAAAAAATGTTAAAAATTCAGATATCGATCGCAGTATCGGCGATTGGGTGCAATTCGTGGATTCCCAAAAGTACTATATCCCGCTGGCACGGCATCCAGCTGCTCGTAGCTAGCTAGTAAAACTACACCATGTTCGTGCGTTGTACAATCCTATGGCAAGAAGCTTAACATGAGGGACATAATATAAACTATCACAACTATAATCAACTTCTACAGTTAACTACTGTAGAAGAACTTAAGATTTCTATGGGCATCTGTCAAGATTTGTGATACATTGCCACACACACAATTAAACAATCAAGATTTTATTTTCAAGAACAATGGTCATATCATTCATCAAAAATATCGTGTCGTTCTTAGGAGTGATGATACATTATGAACCAGTTTTAATAAAGCGAATGTATAGCATCCCTATCACATGCGCTGTAGGAGGGAAAAGGGCAGACGAAACTATACGATTCAATAAGTTGCAATGGTATAGTGTTTAAAGGGGTTGTATAGTTTTGGTTGACATCTAACTTCAGGTTTTTGTCATTTTTCCCTGGGATGATGGGAAACCTCTTATCAAAAATGAAAGAGCATGTAGTTTCAAGTAGAAGCCAACGTGAAAATCGGTTATGAAATGGCTGAGATACCCAAAAAGAGCAATCCTAATAAAAGGGCTTTGTTTTACATTGTTTTTTTTTTATTTCAACCATTCCATCAAATCAAATAAACTTTGAAGTCCTCTTAGAATGGTATAAGAAGTTTCTTGGTATCTCACAAAAAGTGAAAACCCCAATCCTCATCTCAACCATCCACGCAGTTCTTCATTTTATTGATAAAGTTGTTAATACAACCGACAACCATTCTCATTTAATTAGTACTACTATCTCTTTAACACTCTCTTAATTACTATCTCTTTAACAGCTGATTTAAAACAATCAATCTACAGTGTAATTGATCTAGGTTGGATTGAGATCTTAGATGTCTGGGCCTACTGAAATAATATTGGAAAAACAACTTCTGTACATAAAATGAAGGGCCAAGATTCCTTTTACAAGGGAACACGATAGATCAAATCTTTAACTGAACACGGTATCTAATCGGAAATCTAATCGTGCGATGGGATGTACATTGTCGCCCTTCTTTGCTCTTATTACAAAATCTTGCGGAAGAATTTCCTACTCTTTGTATAGATTTATATCTGATGATCAGAAAGTCCAAACAAAATCATATCAAGGCAAGAAGTGTGCTATCTCAAATGATAATGTGGTGAGATACTTTCCCCATCATGTCAGGGCGTGCATAAGCTTTCAGCTTCCTTTAATGGTCATGCGCATGGATGTTATGAAAACAAACAATACCGACACTGCTATTAATCATATCCATGGGTATTCTGTACCCACGGATAGGAGAAAAGTGACATTCTCAAGTGGTTATCAATGTTCCTATGACAAAGCTTTCTTGAAACTCTAGACGACACAGCGAGATATTACAATGTAATAAATTTGGACACACGTTCAGATTGACTCGACGGAGTGACTCGTTGGTCCCTGCAGGGAGTGGCCAGGAAATAATAATGGTGCGCACTTTCAATGCGCGCAAGTTTACTCTCTTGTTAACCTACATTAAAACAGACAGAGTCATCAATAGTCAACTTGTTCATTTCTTTACAGTTCACCAAGTAGCTATTTTTTTTTTTCTGTAGAAGCCCTCACTTGAATGGAATTTTGTGTCGTGGCTTTGCCAATGATATTTCAGTGTTCGACCAATCTCTGACTAACATTTGGATTTTCACCATGGACAAACGGATAAGTTTTTTAGTCTGTTTGTGTGTTGGTGTCGTTCTTCACAATTCGCTCCTCACACTTTCTACCAAGGAAACGCACAGGACTTGTACGTATTTTTCTTCCTTTTCTTTTCTCAATAACACCATTATATTGACATGTTTATATAGTATTTCTTTTTGTACAGCAATGAGAAAGTCCAACGATAATATCGTGTGATTTTATTTACAAAATTTAGATTGGCATTCTAAGAGCAAACAAACAAATAAACAAACAAACACAACAGTTCATGTTTGGATATTCCCTGGCCACTTCTGCCCTATCACAATTCAACTTAGAAAAGGAATAAGAATCAAACACGTTTGGTGCAACAGGTCTTTGCAGGTGCTCTAATTCACTTGAGGGTTGGACAAAATACCTTAAGCGTTATGCCAACCATGGGGTTAGATTCAATCACAATAAGCCCAAGCTCGGTAGGATCATTTCATTCATAATGATCTCAAATATCAAAGCTACCTCTATTTTATAAGTCTCCTTACGGTATTTTTTTTTCAACACTTTCACATACCGTAAAAATTAGAGACGGAGGAAAAACTACTTAGCAAATATTTAGAAAATATGTGTTGGTTATGCCTACCTATCTTCGGTGCTCCCATCTTTTTCTGATTAACCTTATTAGATAACATGCTTATGAGAAATTTATATCTTTACTCCATTATTATACAATGGCTTTGTTACATGGTATTCAGAGAGAAATCAGTCGTGCGAGAAATGTGACATTTTTTTTCCTTCTGTTTTGCTGACAGGGTAGGAACATTTCCAAGGAACGACAATTATCTAATATCCCTTTGCTATTTTCTTATTCATTCAAATATTACACGCTTAACTGCAAAAACACTGTATTCGTGTCTCAAATTCCTTCCAGACTACAATCTTAACTGTTCGGGGACGCAATTACAGCCAGAGATACTGTGTGATGTAAACTGCCTTACCAACGGCGATAGCTGGGTTTTCCAGGCACCTCGTGGACATCGAATACATTCTGAAATTATGTTTGTCAACCACACAGTGATTGGATTTGAAGTTCTGGACGAAGTAGCGAACAAATCGTTTCTGAGTGTGATCATAAACCATGCCAATGTATTCCCCATATTATCGCTGGCCCATCAAGTAGAGCTACGGATAACATATATATGTCGACACAGTGAAGTTCAACATGAGTGTGAAGTGTTACGAGGGTAAGTAGTTATGCCTTCAGTATTACTATGGATAGGCCTTACCATCTTTCTTTCTTGCTTGAAAGTATGCATGAAGATTTGCTCTGGTGACAACAAGAATAATGTCCAAAGGACAATTTTGATAATACAATCGTAAGATCCAACTTTGTTTTTTATTCTATGAAGCTAAGAGATTCTAATTTTTTGAGTTTTTTTAGATAAAGACTTGAAAAAACAAAAACAAATAGATAAGTAAACTCTCGTAAAATCAGTAATGAATTTAATAAAATCATTATAAATTTATCCGGCACACATTTACGTTGTCTTGAATTAAGTGTACTGCATCAATGTCATATTGAACGTAGAGACACTTTTAATAGCAATTTTCGATCGACATTCTGTCGTGCGATGTCTTCGGAAAATCTTTGCTGTAGAACTGTTGTTTTTGAAGACAACGGAGAAAGTTGGAATTCAGAGTGTATTAACAGGTGGGGTTTTATCTTCCTTCAAAGTTCGTGGAACATTCAGAAGGTTTCATGATGGTTCGAAGTGACATTACAACATAATGGGCGCATGAATGTGATGTTACTCTTATTTCCCTGAGTCACCTAAATTTGCATTACATTCCAAGCGGATTTTATTGTATATATATATATCACAAAGAAAAGGAATGTTCAAATTTTGCAATAAAAGTAGAAAGCGATCAACAGTCTTTTGATATGATATTTTGCAGGATTTACTAAACTCCTCTTCGCTGACAAGTAAGGCACCTCTAACCATTTGCCTACTGAGAAAGACATATATTATCTAGATAGGTTTCAATGTTGAAGTGAAAGTTAAGGGAAAATAAAGTCGCCTGTTCATACAAAATACACACACACACACACACACACATAGACACACACACACACAAACACACACACACACACACACACACACACACACACATACAAATATCATTCATGCCGGCTTTGTTGGGTAATCCCGGGCAGAAAATCTTTCATGCTGTCCGTAACATTTTGTTTACAATTGACCCTCTAATGCAAGATAATGCACAAAGTCCTGCGACTTGATTTCGGAGTTTGGCAAATACTGTGCCTTTGAGAAAAGAGCATAAGTATGAGAAAAGCCCTAAAAACCCTCAAAATGTGACTCATGCTTATTCCAAAGAAGCTGACTTTTATCCTCTTTCACTCTCTTGATATACTGAGTGAACTGTGTATGAAACTACAAAGGCATAAGTGCTTTGATGCCTTTATAAACATGTTGTAGAGTGTTGTAACTGAGTGTGCCAAGTCTAACATTAATGTGACAGTTAAAAAGAAAGAAAAAGAAACTGGGAGGATTGAGTTGGAAAACTGTTTTGACTACGGGTTATTCATCGAATCGCACATGGGCGTAAGGTAGCGATACATGCATCACATATATGTGACCGTGCATCACAAAACGAACAAAAAATCGCACCCCTCGATTTTACATGAGGACTCAAAAAAGGTGAAATGGGTCAACCGAGTAAATCTTGAGTTTTTCATATTTTCTGAAAGAGCTATCCTTCTTTAACAGTATTCCTTAGTTTTGGACCGTAACATGAATGGAAAAGTGTGTTTTAAGAAATTTTTCTACAACCTTTTTTTTCTGTGGGAGAATAGAGTGATCAGGTACATAATTATGTTTCAGAGTCCCCCTTTCATTTCTTGAAATCCTTTACACATTCTTCACTTTCAAGTCTAATAACTTTTGAAAAGATAATTCTACTACTTTGAAATTTGGCATTAATCATGGACAGAATGTGTTGATAAAACATATTTAATTTCAGTTTAATCTGATAGTCCCTTCATTGTTGTTGTTCCGGTGATTTACATCCTGTGTTTTGTCCCTTTCATTGCATGGCTAGCACGGCTTGGTAAGATTAAGCGCTTGAATAGACCCTGTACTTCAGAGCCTCTTTTCTCAGCTCACACTTTTCCAGAGTGTGTGCTTTCTGTCTAGTATTTAGATAAGTTTGGGGAGTCCATTTGAATCGAGTTATACATCATTTTAAAGCCTGCTCTTTAAGAATCTGCCCTTAACTAAAAGTCCATGTCTGGCGACATTTTGTTGGTTTTGTGGCGAAGGGTCACACACACAAGCACTATATATATATGTATATGTATATATATATATATATATATATATATATATATATATATATTATAGATATATATATGTATGTATATATATATATATATATATATATATATATATCATATAACGTATATGCACTTATTACTTGTAATAATAGATGATTGGTTTCTTCCTCATCAGAAAATTCATCAGTGAGGCTGGTTAATGGACCTTCACCGCATGACGGGTTTGTGGTCTTTGAAACAAACTCATATGTGTGCCTTAATGATAGGGCTGCTGATTTGTTCTGCGGAAAACTAGGCTTTCCAGCGGTGCAGGAATATTTGAATCAGACATTGCCCCGCACTGTGACAAGGAACAGGTTTACACAGTTCCGATGTGAATTCGGTGAGTGCATAAATAAACATTGAGGAGTATACGTGTAGCATTAAGATTTAAATATCGGAACATTATTGACCTATGACCCAGAGACTTTGCTACTACCCCTGAAATCATGGTTACTTGTCGGAGGCTGAACAAAAGTGATTCTGTTTTGTTGTGCTGTGTTCTGTTGTGTTAGTTTTTTTTTTTTTTTTTTTTTTTCATTGATTGGCAGTGAAACTATTTTGGCAGACTTCATTCGGACCGCTCCTCGGAGGTACCTAGCATTAGATATGCAGATTTATGGAATTAAAGATTTACTATAACTAACCATTTGCCAAGCGGTTCGCAAATATAATTTAACAAACAAGAAGAAACACCTCCATTTCTAGTTATCTTATTTTTAATGATCTTTGCAGATTGTTTGCGTCTTTTTGCCAGGACACTATAAAATTGAGCATACCACAGTTCATTATTATTCCTGCATTTTTTTCTCTTTTTTTTTTCCAAACAAAGCGATCCATGGCCCCAAATCCAAAGCCCCAACTTGCATAACATAATTATCTTCGACATCGATTTTGATTGTGTGTGTGTGTGTGTGTGTGTGTGTGTGTGTGTTTGTATGTGTGACACACTCTAAAAACACAAATGTTGAATTAGCATTTAAAAGGGCCAAGGAGTGACAACATTTTCAAAGTGTTGGTTTTCCTGCTAGATTCAACATTTAAAATGTTATTTTAAAAGTTGGATGCAACACTTCAAAAAATGCTGTCACTCCTCGGCCCTTTTAAATGTTGATTCAACATTTGCGTTTTTAGAGTGCAGTATAATCATACAATTAAAGAATTCGGTTGTATTTCATGTGTCCTATGAAGCCCTGAATTCCCTTCAGCTTACTTGCATCGGTTCAAATTATGTATCCCACTCTCATAAATAATATACTTCGAATATTGCTAGTTATACATGTGATTCGTCGGATCAAACTGTAATGCCGTAAAGACACTGACATTTTTTACCAATGAAAAAATAACTATTTACAAAGAAGAAAAAAAAATAACAATTTCAATCTTTGGCTCATTAGATTTTCTCTTCTATTTTTGTTCATCATTCAACATGAACTGCAACAACTATGCTTAATTTAAAACTAATCACAACGACTGAAAATGAACTGTCTCCATCCATGTTCCATCTTGGCAAGGTAATCATTCATATTTTTTATGTAAATAACATGGTTAATTTGCCCCATTATTACTTTTCATACCTTTCGGGATTGATGCAAATGTCCTATTTTCTCAGAGAAATTCGGATATCCCTATAAGAATACATTAAAGTCTGAACTATTCAAAACCCATAAACAATATTGAACTGTAGAAAATTAACGTTTGATATTTCAAGAACTAATTACATGCAATTCAGTGCTTCATATCCCTATTGTGATAAACGGAACATTCGTGTACAGCATGGCGTATTGGTAATTGCACCTGCAATGCCAACCAAATTTCTTAGGAGTAATTTTGAATTTTGCAATACTTTTGAAGTACAACTGCACATGTCAGCTGTATGATACATCCTTTTCCCACTGCATATTTCTCAGTATTGCAAAAATCGACATTTTGAAAGCACAAACATGGGGGATGGATGATTATTATCTTGTAGTATCACATGAACTCGTATTTTTATTTTCCTTCTTTGTAGTTTTGTTATATACTGTTTAGTCTTACAACAACGTACATTCATTTGCACGTTGTGCGAGAAGCATAACAAATGCAAGCAAACAAACAAACAAACAAACAAAGATGTAATTCTTGCATAAAGAGTTTGAAATTTCCGATATTTCTTAATGCGATTTTTTTTTTCTGGCTTGCCCATATTCGTCTCACAGCTTGAGTGATGATATGTCGCAGTGAATTCACAAGCAAATGTTGACAAAATTATTCAATTGAAAACGGACATTGTCGGGAGCTGCACAATAAAACCTCTCCCAAGTATAGCTAAACTGTCCTAGATGTCCATAGACACAAACAATCACTCTCTCTCACTTCGTCAATGAAATAAGTCACCGTAGATTATTTTGATTAATCTTTCATGTTCTTGTTGTACCCAAATCAAAACGGCTTAAAGGAAACCAAAACCCAAAGAGAAATGTGGATTGAGTAAAAGCAGCAACACTAGTAGAACACATCAGTGAAAGCTTGAAGAAAATCGTAAAATCGATGCAGAAGTTATGAATTGTTAAAATTTTGGTGTTGAACTTCTGCATCAACTCTGATTTCCCTAAAACTTTCACTGATGTGTTCTACTAACATGACTAATATAGCTGTATTCACTCAATCCACACTTCTCTTTGGGTTGTGGGTTCCCTTGACAATGAAACATAATTTTGTTTTACTATTCATTATCAATTGATAGGTGACAACATCCTCGAGGAGTGCTCATTGGCAACCACCGGATGTTCGTCGAACCAAGTTGTTAGACTGAAATGCCGAGGTAAGAATTTGGTTTATATTAGGAGTGTTTGGTGTTTTATGACACGGCTTATCTGGCGACGTCTCTAGATCAATGTCTGGAAGCACAATTATTATTGGCATATTATTCAAATATAGTGCCTCTTTCGGCTTTGATTGATATTTTCCTTTCTCAGATTCGGTTTCTTTGGTTTCCATTAAAGAGGTGTTTGGAAGCACTGGTGTAGCCGGGGGGGGGGGGGGGGCGATGGGGGCGGTCGCCCCCCCCCCCCCCTAAGATTTGGACCGGGGATTTGGGAGGCGAAAAAAAAAAATGCGTGTATACTGTATGCATGCACAAGAAGCGGGTCTCCTTTGCAACCTTTCATCAAATAAGATCATATATATTTTTTTAATATTTTACTCAAAGTGTGCACCAGATCGTTGAATTTCAATTAAAAATATGCAAAATCTCTTGTGCTTGGGAGGAGTATCGCCCTCCCAAACCCTCCCCCTCTCTGCCTCTTTCCCTAGCTTAGTACACTTTTTAGATTTACCAAAAATTATGAATAATTCTGAGTGCACAAGACTTATCACTTATATTTCGAAAGCTCAAAGTTCCCTCGCGTACAAGGGGAATTTCCCCTTCTAATCGACCTTTTCCCCCCTCAGTCTCCGCCCCCCCCCCAAATCATTTTATTTTTGGTAATTTCCCAAATATTCCATCAAATATGCGTATACGGGATATCTCAAAAGCTCCATAGTAAGGGAAAGATGGAGATAACACTCGCCCTCGCCTTCTCCCTGCTCGCCCGCCCCTACCCCACCCCTGCCATGCATATAGAAGTAGACTGTGGCTACACTTTGAACATAAACAGTTTTCCAAATATGACACAAAGTGTGCGCACCAACACGTTAAACTGCAATCAGAAAATTATACAGAATCTCCTTCCACAGACTTGCTACACTTCTCTTCTGATTGACAAATTTCCAGGTATTCCAACAAAAGTGTGTATGTGTGTGAATTTCAGTTCTAAAAGCTTAAAACTAAAAAAAAAAAAGGTCCCTTGAATATAGGAGAGGTATCTTGCCACCCATTCACTGCTTGTTACCCACTATAGACTTGGTACATTTTTTTGGAATGACAATTTCCGAATTTTCCACAAAAAGTGTGCCCCAGATCGCTTTAGTTCAATTCTAAAAACGCAAAAGCTCCGTGAGCGGGAGGGGGAATCCCCCTTCCCCTAAGCTCTACCTCACTAGACTTTGTACATACACACATTATGATGCACATTCGGAATAAGATCTAAATTCCGTGATTTTAACATTTCGATGAAAAAGTATTGCACCAAAAAATTTCACCAGATCGCTGCATTTCAGGTCTGAAAACGCAAAAATCACTTTCGTGTGGGAGGGGATATGCCCCTATCTACACCTTTGTGTGCGTGCTTTTTCTGTTTGATTGCTGAACAGACAGCGTTCATGATATTCAGTGTAAGAATTAATACAAGAAGATAATTTATAGGCAAATTGTTCAATAATAATCTACACTAAAATATACTGCAACCTTACACAAGTGGGACTGTTTCAACTCGTTAAAGCACGCAAAAATATACATCAAATTGCATCATTTGCAAAATCAAAATGCTAAAAAAAAATCTCACCGTGGGAGGGGGGGGGGATACCCCCTCCAAAACCCTCCCCTTCCCACACCCTCGCCTCCCCCTCGCTCGCTCCGCTCGCTCGGATTCAGTCTCGTTCATGATATTTAGTTAAAAGTATTAATACAAGAAGTGTATTTAAATTGTACCATTTTATAGGCAAATTGTTCAATAATAATCTACATCAAAATATACTGCTACCTTAAACGAGTGGGACTGTTTCACGTCGATAAAACGCGCAAAAATATGCATCAAATTGCACCATTTGCAACGTCAAAATGCAAAAAGTTCTTACCGTGGAAGGGGGACACTCCCCTCCCACACCCTTTACCCTCCCACACCCTCCTCTCCCCCCTCGCTCGCTCCGCTCGCTCGGGTTCAGTCGCGTTCATGATATTCAGTGAAAAGAATCAATACAAGGAGTGTATTTAACCTGTTCCGTACGGGAACCTGGTGGCCTGTGTGTTAAACCTATATGGGCATCACGTCATTCAGTATGGAATGGGTTAAATTATACCATTTTATAGGCTAATTTTTCAATAAAAATCTACATCAAAATATACAGCTACCTTAAACAAGTGGGACTGTCGATAAAACGCGCAAAAACATGCATCAAATTGCACCATTTACAACATCAAAATGCAAAAAGTTCTTACCGTGGGAGGGGGGACACCCCCATCCCACATCCCCCCCCCCACTAACATGGAGTAGTGGATCTCCTTTTGTTCCACTCAATAAAGTGTGTCTCATTGCACGTCACCAGATCCTTCATTGGCACATGTCTGATTTTTTTTTATTTATTTATCTATTTTTTTTTGCCATCCACACATACTTGATTTTTGAAAAGTCATCTTGGAGGACTTAGATCGCCAGCTTAACGAGTTTCGTTGATTTCGTAGATTCGTTTGTAATGGTTTCTGACTGCTATGTCATTGCATATTGACATACATTGGTGGTAGGATAATGATGTATGAGTTGCGTACAAATTGACTTATTCTTCAGTTACTGTGTGCAATGCGTAATAAACGGGTATGAGCGATAATATGAAAAAAAGAAGAGCTTAGCTTGATTTGCTTTCAGCCTTTTTATGCACATGCTTTTCATACGACTCAGAGCCACAAAATCCTAAAAGTCCCACTGATTGATTTCCGGTAAGCCTTGAGATATACATTCTGTCCATTTTATAGGTGACGTAGCAAGTGTTCCCCTACATAACTACTCCTTTACTTTCACAACGTCTGAAAATATTTATAGTCACAATAGTTCATTCCTGGTATTTGTGTATCATCCTGCTTGTATGTTGTATTATTTTCCACGTAGAACCTGCGTTTATTGGTTGCTACAAAGGTGCCGGACAAACACTTCAGTCTCTCTTTCCACATAATGATGAATTTCATGTTCATTCTGAAGACGAATGCATGTCCACCTGTCAACAAGTGTCCGGAGGCCAAGATGTTGCTCTCATACATCGAAGTTCGTGCGTATGTTTGCAATCAGAATCATTTGCCAACATAATTTCTGACAGAAAATATTCCCACAATTGGACCTGTCCCAGCCAAACACAACCTGACTCCGACCACGTTGTGTTTTCTGCATTCAACGGTGAGTTAAAAACTGTGACTTAAAAGAAAAAACAAATCCATTGACTGTTCTATGAAGCATAGACGAATGAAAAGAAGGATCAAAATGATAACTCTAATATCGATTCTATCACCTCCAAAGCAATCATTCGCAATTGCCGTCAATGCCATAGATAACAAATGAAACACAAGGGACAAATTTGTGACTTTATAAATCACAATGAAGCAATCACATCTTCTTCAATAAAAATGCTGCAAATACATGTATTGTTATAATAAGGGCATTGCATTTATCACTATAGCGACTGCAGAAGTTTTAAGAGCTATAGGACTAAGACTAAGCCTTTTTTATCTCAGAAGTAAAACGATCACCAAAATAATCTTCGAAATTTGAGATGAACAGATATCATTGAACAATACCAACAAGGTACACCAGACAACTGATTAGAGATTACCAATGAGTTCTTTTTTGGGGGCTTATGAGATGATCAGCCGTTTTGTTTCTCCTTCTTCCAACAGTGTCAGTCGGGTTCTGTAACCATCCCGGCAATGTGTCAAATGGCCAATGGAACTCCAACATCACTAACTTTGGGTCCGTAATAACTCTTAGCTGTGGCGAAGGTTACGTCATCAATGGTAGCAAGACATTGCAGTGTGTATCTCTACCTGGAAAGTCGACCTACTTTCCTGTTTGGAACGATACAGTCCCATCTTGCCGGGCAGTCAAAAACGAAATTCACGGTGGGTTTAAAAACCTAAGAGGATGCCCTGAATATACTTTTCTTACAAACATGTATATTCATAAAAATTCACATTCTGAAATAATTCCCCTTTTAAAAGTGCAGTTTATCACGCGTATCTCTGTGGATGTATCTGAATGTGAATGATTCCACACTAAACAGAGGAGGCCTATTCGTCGCTCTCACCAGTTTCCGAGTTTTGAAAGAGAAACTTTCTCAGCGTAACCTGACTAATCCCATAACAAACTAATGTTGGATCTTGAACATCATGCATGATGTATCAAATCATGGTATCACTCCCGAACCAGAGAAAAAAAAAATGATAGAAAGTCCTATCACCGCGAACGTTACGTCAAGGTTGAATTACAACACACCAGAAGGAGTCACCTTTCACTTTATACAGCCAAGACAGCAAGAGGAAACTCGATTCTAATCCCCCTCGCTTTTTTTTTTTTGTCGAACAGGACCAACGGCGTAGCCAGGATTTGATCATGGGGGGGGGGGGGGGGCGGTTAGTCTGCGAGGGAGCGAAGCGACCGAGCCCGAGCGAGCGGAGCGAATATTTTTTCCGTACATGGAAACGCTACAGGACATGAATTATTCATAAGTTGAGCTGAAAGAATGTAATGCGCATGCCCATGGACTTCGACAATGAACGCCACATGCACATGATGCTGCAGCGAGCTAGCTAGCTACTAGTACACGTTGTACCTGTGTATGAGTGTGTGTGTGTGTGTGTGTGTGTGTGTTGTGCACAATGGTTGCGCATGTATACGTTCGTGCGTAAACATGTCACTGCACTCACGAGGTGCGTACGATCAACCTGCGCTGCAGCTAGCTGCAGGAAACTGCACTGTCGCTTGCGATCCAACACACGTTTCATTTTAATTGCACACACGTAGCACTCTGTACATTAAATACAATCACGCTCACATATAACTTCTAATTGACTAATTGGTTTGAAAACGTAAAACTAGACTCTACTGAAGTTCGATCTACTATTATTAGTTTACATGTGGATTGGTCATGATCTTATCGTTGTATTTCGAAAGTGCACTCGCGATGCTCGAGTCACTGGCATGGCATCACTGAGAAGTCGATTGTGAATGCACATTCGCTTCATAGCCAAGTACAAAGTAGCCCTACTAACTGCTCTGTGGTAGCGGTTTATTTACGAACGAATACGAGTACATGTACCCGATCGACAAAAAAAAAAAAAAAAAAAAAAAAAAAGGCGTGCGAAAGATTTCGGAAGAACTCTTATTTGGCCATTTATGCATGTACGAATAGTGGTAATGTGGCATCAATTCCAAGCCTATGGCTGTAGTTTAGGTTGTAGCTTGTAAAGCTGTTCATTTCACGCGAGCTGCGTATGTACCTGCTTCCAACAATCAACTGCACTTTCTTCGAACCCTGCATGCTCGCTCATGCTCGCCACGCCGGCTGCCCTGGCTGCGCTGACAATCACGAAGCTGTCTGCTCCCCGAATATCTACCAGCGGGGAACTGCGAATCGTATGTACTGTATGTAATGTGTGGTTGAGGGTACCACCAATCGTCACCCTAAGGATCTGTAGCTTGTTTATTCCAAAAGTATAAAACAAATTCGCCTAAATCTTATACTCAAAGTACTGCAGTTTTGAATGTGACCATTTTCTTCGCGCAGCTTAAAAAGGTACCTCACGATCGGCCATATGGAAAGGTTGTCTCTTTTAATACACACAGAACACGCGCGCGCGCACCCTGTGTTATAACCTATGGAGACGCACAAGCAAAACCCGACTTACTGTCATTAATGGAAAAATATCATAGAGTAAGTAATGTCCGTGGACTTGTGGCTAGCGGTTTTCTAGTCTTATGACATTTTTCTGTAGAATACTAAAATTAGAAGATAAATGGACTTCTAATAACGTCGGACTGGCTGCTCAAAAACAGCTTTGTGAGTTCACTTCAGAATAACTGCCCCATAAGATTGTACACACTTCCTGAAGTATTCGCCGTGTGATGCAGTGATACCTCCCTATTTGAAAGGCTGTATCTCCGCAACCGAATGGCACATGAAGCTGTGGCTTCTACCATATTACGCGCCAAAAAATTCTCTATCATATATGTCAAACTCATTGTGATTGGATTGTAGGTCTTGTCGGAATTGGCAAAAAAACTGAGAAGGTCCCGTCCTCAATCCAATCACAATCAGCGACTCAGAGAAGCTCATTATCATATGACGTCACTGTTTATTCGTGGCTGCATTTGGACGAGTTATGATTTTATATACCGTGAGTTATAACGTAAATTGGATATGTATTTCTCATTTCTAAGTTTCCTGAAGTCAGCGGTGAACCCTTGTATTAACTGACCACCTACTGTACCAGTTATGACTTTATATGTTGCTGAGAAGATATAGAAAACAGGAATTTTCTTCTTCGATGATGTTCGATGATCATATCTTTCTCGGCAAGCACATCACTATACGCAGAGTGCACCATTGTGTAATGGGGGTGAACGTGCCCAGGTAACCGCGAGTGGAGCATGAAGCACAGTGCAGTGCAGTGCCGGTGGAACTTGCGGTGGTCAACATTCCAACATGATTGTGAATCTACACTACATCAGCTTTCAGTTTCTATTTGTGCATCTTTTAGAGTGTACTTGGCTTTTGCTATTAATTTACTGAAGTTGCTGCACATGACCAGAAAGCGACTGTCAGCAATATAAGATTGATACCTCAGTCAGTGTGTGCGTATATGTGTGTGTGTGTGTGAGTGTGTGGTCAGTTAAAAAGCAGATAATGTAAACAATTTCATGAAAAGCATGTAATTCATGTTGTCAATGTAGATTTAACCCATATAATGCTATGTTTATGACTGCCCCTATGTTGTTTCTGCAGCATTTTACCCATATTCGACAATGGACCAGTCCGTATCACTGCTGTGTGCAGGACGTGTGTGGCAGACCTTGTAGGCTCATGAATAATTCAAAGCGTGCACCTTGGCGTTTTGTGTGTGCGTGCAGCGCGCACTCTCAGCTGTAGAATGATTTTAGTAGACTTTTGGCCAAAAACCTTTCCATATGCCCCCTCCCTCCATAGGTAATACACGTGAATTTCACAGCCATGCGTCGTTACCTTGAGCGAATGTGTAATTGAAACGTGTTTAGTCTGGTTTGTTAGTTTTTTTGTGAGTTTGATTTTCGTTTCTTCGTTTTTATTGTTTTCATAGCAAATGGCACTTAATCCCACGCGTGCAGCCATGATACGCAGGGTGCCGATGTCAAGGTACCCTGCCGATAGGTGGTACTCTTACCATACACTGTATGTACAGTATGCGAGTCCGTTCATTCGTGTACAAATTGGCCGAGCTATAGAATTGTAAGCTATAGAATTGTAGAGTCCACGCGCTTGCGCACTTCAAAAGTTCAGCTCAACTTATGAATAATTCATGTCCTGTAGCGTTCCCATGTACGGAAAAAATATTCACCAGGGGCGCGAGGTGGGGGGGGGGGGGGAGGGTGGTGTCCCGCCTCCCACGGTAAGAACTTTTTGCATTTTGATGTTTTAAATGGTGCGATTTGATGCATGTTTTTGCTCGTGTTATCGAATTGAAACAGTCCCACTTGTTTAAGGTACCAATATAATTTCATGTCGATTATCATTGAACAATTTGGCTATAGCAATGGTATCATTAAAATAAGTGTCTTGTATTAATTCTTACACTGAATATCATGAACGCGACTGAACCCGAGCGAGCGGAGGGTGTGGGGGGGGGGGGGGAGGTGTGGGAGGGGGTGTCCCCCCTCCCACGGTGAGAACTTTTTGCATTTTGATGTTGTAAATGGTGCAATTTGATGCATGTTTTTGCTTGTTTTATCGACTTGAAATAGTCCCACTTGTTTAAGGTAGCAGTATATTTTGATATAGATTATTATTGAACAATTTTCCTATTAATGGTATGATTTAAATACACTTCTTGTATTAATTCTTTTCATGAACACGACTGAACCCGAGCGAGCGGAGCGAGCGAGGGGGAAGGGAGGTTGTGGGAGGGGATCTTTTTGCATTTTGATGTTGCAAATGGTGCAAATTAATGCATGTTTTTGCATGTTTTAACGAGTTGAAATAGTCCCACTTGTTTAAGGTTGCAGTATATTCTAGTGTAGATTATTACTGCACAATTTGCCAATAATATATATAAAATGGTATCATTAAAATAAACTTTTTGTATTGATTCTTACTCGAGCGAGCGGAGCAAGCGAAGGGGAGGGGAGGGTGTGTCCCCCTCCCACGGTGAGATCTTTTTGCATTTTGATGTTGCAAATGGTGCAAATTAATGCATGTTTTTGTATGTTTTAACGAGTTGAAGGTTGCAGTATATTCTAGTGTAAATTATTATTGCACAATTTGCCAATAATATATATAAAATGGTATCATTAAAATAAACTTTTTGTATTCATTCTTACTCTTAATATCATGAACGCGACTGAGCCCGAGCGAGCGGAGAGAGCGAGGAGGAAGGGGAGGGTGTGGGAGGGGGGTGTTCCCCCTCCCACGTGAGAATTTTTCGCATTTTGATGTTGCAATGGTGCAATTTGATGCATGTTTTTGCGTGTTTTTGCGTGTTTTATCGACTTGAAACAGTCCCAATTGTTTAAGGTAGCAATGTATTTTCATGTCGATTATTATTGAACATTATGGCTACAAAATGGTATTATTTAGATAAACGTCTTGTATTAATTCTTACACTGAATATCATGAACGCTTTGTTCAGCAATCAAACAGAAAAAAAGACATGCACACGAGGGGCATTTTCCCTCCCAAACGAAGGTGATTTTGAATTTTCAGACCTTAAATTCAGCGATCTGGTGCAAATTTTTTGTGCAATACTTTTTCATCGAAGTGTTAAAATCACGGAATTTAGCTCTTATTCCGAATGTGCATCATCTGTGTGCATCATGTACAAAGTCTAGTGAGGAAGAGCTTAGGGGAAGGGGGATTCCCCCTCCCGCTCGTCGGAGCTTTTGCGTTTTAAGAATTGAAATAAAGCGATCTAGAGCACACTTTTTGTGGAAAATTCGGAAATTGTCATTCCCAAAATGTACTAGGTCTAAAGTGGGTAACAAGCAATGGAATGCTGGCAAGATACCTCTCCCATATTCAAGGGAGCCTTTTTTTTTTTCAGTTTTAAGCTTTTAAACTGAAATTCAACAATCTGGCGTACACGTTTGTTGGGATATCTGAAAATTTTTCAATCAGAAGAGAAGTGTAGCAAGTCTGTGGAAGGAGATTCTATATAATTTCTGATTGCAGTTAAACGTTTTGGTGCACACATTTTGTGTCATATTTGGAAAACTGTTTATGTTCAAAGTGTAACCACAGTCTACATGCATGGGGAGGGGGGGGGGGAGGGGCGGCCGAGCAGGAAGAAGGCGTGGGCGAGTGTTATCTCCACCCTTCCCGTACGATGGAGCTTTTGCCTTTTTTAAGGTTGAAATTGAGATATCTCGCATACGCATATTTGATGGAATATATGGGAAATCATAAAAAAAAAAAATGATGGGGGGGGGGGGGCTTAGGGAGGAAAGGGTCGATAAAAAGAGGAAATTCCCCTTGTACATAAGGGAACATTGAGTTTTCGGAATATAAGTGATAAGTCATGTGCGCTTAGAATTTTTCATAATTTGTTGTAAATCTAAAAAGTGTACTAAGGCTAGGGAAAGAGGCACAGAGGGGGAGGGTCTGGGAGGGGGTATCCCCCTCCCAAGCACGAGAGATTTTGCATATTTTGAACTGAAATTCAACGATCTGGTGCACACTTTGAGTGAAATATTCACAAAATTATGATCTTATTTGATGAAAGGTTGAAAAGGAGACCCGCTTCATGTGCATGCATACAGTATACACGCATTTTTTTCCGCCTCGCAAATCCCCGTTCCAAATCTTAGGAGGGGGGGGGGGGGGGGCGACCGCCCCCATCGCCCCCCCCCCCCCCCCCCGGCTACGCCAGTGAACAGGACAATGTCATATCTTATTGGCTAAAGAAAGCTTTTAATTCTCATGAAGAGGACACAGAATACAGAAAAAAAAAAAAAAAAACGCAGAAGGAACAGTGTTCAATATGCGGGCGAAAATATTTGACCCTGCATCACAAACCAACAAAAAGTCGCAAGACATGGATTTTATTTCATCTATGTGGCTTTTCCGTCAAACTTAATGATATTCATAGACATCATTTTTTTTTTTTTTTTTTACAGACATGATTTGTATTTTGTATGTTCGTTTACAGAAAATACACTTCTAGATGTTACACCCAGCACCAGCACTAAACAAAGTATAGACTACAGTAATAGCGGTGAGTATCGATAAGTTTAAAACCAGCCAAAACGTACACTGCCACTCTGTGTGCCTGAATAGGACGATTAAGTGATAATAAAGCATCTGCAGTAAAACAATGAAAAAAAATGTAATAACTTGCATACTGATGTAGATGGGATCTAGTACTTATACTGCCGTATTTTCATTCTTTTGTTTTCAAAAGCTGTGGACAGCCATGCTTCTCAATGGCCAACGACAATGAAAGAAACAACCGTCGTGTCTCCTTCAGGTGATCAAAAAATCTGGTATCACCATGCTTATGCTTGTGTTGTACATAGAATATTATGCTGCTACAATCCTAGATTGATACAAAGGGTGGCAAATCCCTCTTGCTGTCTTGTTTGTGAAAAGTTAAGAGTGAACCATTTTGCCATTATTTACCTTTCACTTTGTACCCCTTAATTTTCCCATAAGTAAGGTTAGCGGAAATGGGATTTTCTTTCCCTTATGAATGGTGAGGTATGTCATATTTTCAAGCAGCATGTATCATTTTCAAGAACATTATTTTTTTTTATCAATATTACATTAAGCTGGATAAGATACGATTTTTCCCGATTCACATCTTCTTAAGTTTAGAACATGTGGAAAAGGTTTTCATTCACAATTACCTCTAATTGCCATGGTAAAGTAATCTCGTATGTACTCAGGGTCATTTGTGATTTTTTTTTTTTTTTTGTGGAAGAAGAAAATGAATGAATTGAATTGAATGTGAATTGAATAGACTGCATAATGTTGCTAGCTAATCTAACGTATACAGTTAAACTCGCCTAAGTCGACATCGCATATGTCGAATAATCGCGCAAGTCGATAATTTTAAAAAGTCCCGATTTTTCCCCATTGACTTACGTGTATTAATTCACTCATAAGTCGAATTTTTTAAGTCGAATACTCGCTTAAGTCGATGAAATTCCAAGAACACTTTCACGGAAAAACCATTGAATTCACTGTGCCTAAGTCGAATAAGATTTTATTGTGTAATAAATCACTGTCAAAATCACGAGACGCCAGTTTTTGTTTACATACAGTATATACCAAAAGAAACTGCGTAAATAAACATTAACGTTTCATTAACGCAAGCGGTTTCACCTGAATCGTTAGTAACGCAAATTAACGATCGGGAAAATTAACGTTTGTAGCAACGATGAGTAACGATCCCTAGCGCAAATTAACGATGTTTCGTTAACATTAACGATAGGTAACGCAAGAACTCACGCGAGATTTTGGTTTTGTAACGAGACCTGGTGAAAGGACGACGTAGCCCCTGCCGAGTGTAGCGATCTATGCCTTATATTTAGCGGAGTCTTTTCGCGAATCGAATCACGATTTCGCGAATGGTTAATTTGCGACCGGGGTCACCAAAAAAGCCAAATGTTTGCCTTCAGTTTTGGAAATGAAGCGGTAACAATCGGTTCCATAAGATGCTGAATAAATGTTAGATGTTTGCTCTTTTAATTTTGGAAATGAATAACGGTAATAATCGATTCCGTATAATACTAAAATAAATGTCGGATGTTTGCTTATACTTTTGGAATGTCAGAGATTTGATTTTGCGTTCGGAAATGAATAAGGATTAAAAAAAAAAAGTATCCGGAAGATGCTGAAATAAATGTCGAACGTTTACTTTGACGTTCGGATATGAAAAATAATGATATTCAACTCCATACAATGATAAAATAAATGCCGGATGTTTACTTTTACGTTCGAAAGTAAATAACAATTACATTCAGCTCCGGAAGATGCTAAAGTAAATGTCGAATTATCCCTTTGACGTTCGGAAATGAATAACAATAATAATCAACTTCGTACGATGATGAAATAAATGTCGGATGTTTACTTTTACGTTCGAAAGTAAATAACATTAACATTCAGCTCCGGAAGATGCTAAAGTAAATGTCGAATTATCCCTTTGACGTTCGGAAATGAATAACAATAATAATCAACTTCGTACGACGATGAGATAAATGTCGGGAGTTTGCTTTTACTTTCGAAAGTAAATAGCAATAAAATTCGGCTCCAGAAGATGCTAGAATAAATGTCAGATGATTGTTTTTACGTTCGGAAGTGAGTAGCAGTAATATTCTTCTCCATACGATGCTAAATAACTGTCGGATGTTTGCTTTTAAATTTCGAAATGAATAACAGTAACATTTAGCTGCGTTTGATGGTAAAGTTAATGTTTGATATTTGCTTTAACGTTCGGAAATGAATAACAATAGTATTCAACTCCGTCCGATGATAAAATGAATGTCTTATGTTTGCTTTTATGTTCGAAAGTAAATAGCAATAACATTCAGCTCCGGAAGATGCTAAAATAAATGTTGAATGTTTGCTTTGGCGTTCGGAAATGAATAACTATAGTATTCAACTCAGTACGATGATGAAATAATTGCCGAAAGTTCGCTTTTACGTTCGAAAGTAAATAGCATGTAACATTCGACTCCTGAAGATGCCAAAATAAATGTCAGATGATTCATTTCACTTTCGGAAGTGGACAGCAGTAACATTCGGCTCCTTACGATCATAAAATAAATGTCGGGTGTTTGCTGTTGAATTTGGAGATCGAATAACGGTAATATTCTGCTCCGTACGATGCTAAAATAAGTAACAGACTGTTTCTTTTACATTTGGAAATGATTAACGGTATCAATCGGCTCATTTAGATGATGAAATAAAAAGCGGATGTTTGCTTTCACGTTCGGAAATGAATAAGGATGATATTCAGCTCCGTAAGATCCTAGAATGAATGTCGGTTGCTTGTTTTTACATTTGAAAATGATTAACGGCAACATTCGGCTCCGGAAGGTGTTAAAATACTTGTAAATGGTGGATGATTGCTTTTACAATCAGAAATAAATAACGGTAACTTTCGGACCGAACGTAGGACCGATTTAGTTTTGCTTGTTGTTTTTTTTTTTTTTTTTGTTCGGGCCACCAAAAAATAAAAATCAATCATTTTGGGGCCACCAAAATAAAATTTATAGTGTGGAGCCCTGGCCTGCATCAATGTGGATAAAGTGTCTTGCTGAAGGGCAAATATCGGGCACACCGCTCCACCTCTCGGCTCCAGAGTAGACAACATACATGTGTACATTATACATATGTACGTGTGGTGTAACTTTAAGTCGATTTTTTTCGACTTACGTACAAGTCGAAACTCGCCTAAGTCGATGTGTTTTGCTCAGTCCCGAGAAGATCGACTTATGCGAGTTTAACTGTAATTTGTTTCGGAAAACTCTGATTACTGACTGAATTTCTTTAGTTTTTGAAGGACCTTTTCGTATATATATATATATATATATATATATATATATAATTGTGTTCAGCTTTCTGTCCTGTCCTGTGTTGCAATGGAAGTACTACCAATTATAGCGAATGGCCCTAAATTAAATGGATGAATTATTTTTCATAATTCTTTTTCATTTTTTACAGATCCGGCGACAAAATATATTTCACTGACGTACATATTGGCCACCATCTTGTGTGTGGTTCTCATACTGCTTCCCATTTCAATCCTGGTTTGGTGCAATCATAAAAAGAAAAAGTGAGTCTTTAAAAGGGCATTGTACCGGTTTTTTATTTTTTATATGTTGTTCTTTTAATTCTAAAAGACCCAGCGGTGCAAACAGAATCAATATGTCATAACGATTAAGTCCGTAATTTAATTTTAAAAATGGAACTTCTTAGGTGATAATTATGCTAATGAGCTGACGAGCCCGGATGTTATGATGTCACAGGTGCTCTCACTATTACTGATTACAAGTGCTCGCATACGCGTGCGTTAATTCGTATCGAGTAGCAGACGACGCTTAGGCCTAATTTAGCTAGCAGGCGGCGCTTGTGTACTGTTCTATCCATGTAGATATCTCAAATTTCACTAAACCAAATCGCACCAAAATTACAGGATATACTTCATAGCATATTTCAAAGTATTCTCTTATATGTGAACGAAATCAGTAATCGAGAAGTATCAATATTGACGTCGACTTTCAAGTCGTCACTCAAGAAAAACTCACTCTTCGCGAGAGATCTTGGCGAACGCAAGATGCACAATCTAGAACTGAAGTTAGCCGACTAGTGCTGTGCGAACGGGGAATTTACGCGAGAACTAAACTCAAAAGTGTAATGATTTTTGCGACTTGTGTGATATAGGAACTACATTTTTCATTCAACTTACCGCAAATAATTTTTAAATTTATTTATTGCCCCCAATTACTTGAAAGATTTGTCTCATGATATCAAATGGCTAACTTCAGTCTGTGCGTGCGCAGCAGGTAGGTAGGGCCTGGCCGCAATCACTCGTGTTAGTCGTAGAGCAGATTATTTTTAGCGACGCCGACAGGAAAGTCGACGTCTACACTTACGCTTCCCGACATGTGATTTGTTTCCAATTAACGTGAGCTGTTGGATATGAATCATAAAGTATTTCCTGTGAGTTTGGTGCCATTTGGAAAGGTGAATTTTGAGATATCTACATGGATACGGAAGTACGCTAGCACTATACCTACACCAGCGCTGGGATCGCGAAGCGGCGACACTGTGTTAGAATCTACGTGGTCAGGCCACTCTTCCGAGATATGGGTCCTAGTAGGCCTACTGAAACAAACTGTTAGATCTAACATTAGTCCTTGGTGTAAATAACACCACTATGAGATTTATCTCGACTACAAAACATCGGAAATCCATAAAGCAGATACCTTACCTGAAAAATCCAGCACAGGAACAACAGTGCCTGCAGGACAAGGGTCCAGATCTAGATCTGAAGTCTGGACTTTCGTCTGGACTTTCTTCAAGTTCTGGCAGCAGGGATATGCAACGTTACGCTGTGCCTTATTAGCGCTGTGCACATAGGGTCTAGAGCTGCAATGTCGACGGTGAGTGAGTGTAGGGCCTACTCATCAAAACTTGGACTGCCACGTAGAGCCTACTCCTTGACTGCTCAGTAGTCCTGGTCCTAGTTCTAGTATTTCAGAGTCTATGTGTACTGGGTACCGTTTTCATCTCAGTAAGCTAAATCGTGCGTGCCGTTGAAGAGAGTCTATCTACATTTGGATTTAGATTCACTCAGCCCTCATCTACGTTAGATACTGTAGTTTGAACTGGCGAACCATCGCTCGATCATGATCATCAATGCGTAACGTTACTTACACACAGTCTTCTATGGGCAGCACGTTCGGATAACGATGACAATTTCATTTTGCATATCTGGAATTTCCCCACAAGTTTTATCTAAATAAAAGCTGTTGAAGAGATTGCTTTTAAAGATTAATAGATATTGTTTAACATGTTTATTATAGCCTCATATTGCAATTATACTAAATAACAGCTTTTGCAGTACTTCGTGTGAGATTTCATCAGTAAATTGGCATTATGTAGTTCGTCTTGCTAATGTCGGAGTTGTGCACCAAGAGCACCTGTGACGTAGGCCAAATTGTGTGGATCGTTCCATGGCTTGCTCGTTTTCATTTTTTTTCAAAAAATCATTACAGGCTTATCCTGGGTTTTAGAATCCTCTCTTTCCAGTAGTAGGCATCAAAAAATGTAGATCAGAATTATCAGACAATTAGAAAATGTCAGTACAGTTTTCTTTTAACAGAGTCTGGCGGAATAAAAAAAATTAAAAAAAAATGTATTTTTGTGTGTGTGTGTGTGTGTGTGTGCTCATAAAACCGTTTTTGTTGTGGCTTTTCTCAAAAACTGACGTTCCATTATGCATTGCTGGTTAGGATAGTCCGTCTTCCGAAACTGTATATACTTTAGTGCAATGTCTACAACTTCATTTTGTGTAATCCGACCATAAGAAATAATCTCAAGACTCTATGCAAGACACTTTGCAAACAAAGACGCATTTTTAAAATATCATGTATTTCATGACAACATGGCAAATGTGTTGCCCATCTCGTTTACAGTACTCGCAAGTTGTTGGGTTTTTTTTTTCCAGTCTGTCACCTAACTACATGGCAGTGTTGCCAATGGAGGAAATAAGCTTAGAAACACACACACATACACACACAGAGAGAAGAAATTCTTTGGAAGTCTGACCCCGGGTACACGCGTATAGGCGTAGACATTAGGGTATTTAGGACATGCATTTAAACGGATAAAACACATTTCCAAATGTGTGTACGTATGTACTTGATTGTGTTTGAACTTTCCAGAAACACTGACTACAGATCTTCTTAAACATATATAGCAGCTAAATAAGCACAAGAGAAAACAAAATGAAAGCACGATATTTAAGAACTCTTTGATTTTTCTTTCTATCAAGACAAAGATGTTATTTTGGGTATTGTACAAAGTGAAGTAGTTTTGATTTTAAAACGTCTGTACATGCTAAATATTCTTCTGAACTGAGCATCATTTCCAAAAAATTATGATATCCACCTGTATGTTAATGTGAAATATTTACTTTTTCTTGACTTTCACTAGAAGAGGGAGGTCGCAAGCTGGTGATCAGTCAAATGGTACCACAAATAGCGGACTATTGCCGGCAATTTCTGCAAATTCTTCAACTCAACCTGCGAGCAGCACAGAACATGTTGATTCATTGGCTTTTGGCAGTAGTAACGCTGGCACAGTGGGTCGTCCTTTGCATGAGCATGTGCTCCATAGCTTTAGCGAGCTCACCGCTCAGGAGTACTCGTGTGACATTTACCAAAACGCTGCAGAGGTAGGAAAGTTCATAGTCGAATCGACGAGAGTAGAACAAATCTCTCCGTGTGCAATTCCTGTAGAGAACAACGTCAAAAATGCTGCGATGAACACATCGTGCTGCCGCGAATACGATGGTCTTCAAGACCCATCAGTGGATGATACATCGAATGGCTATGACGACTGTGTATACGAGGATGTAAATCTTTCTACAAACGATAAGAAGAGGAGAGACACTGATATAACTCCTGGGGCAGTTTGCTTGTTTGATGATAGTTGTTACAATTCTCTGAACTTTGGCCTGCAGTCAAATTGTGTTGGCCCTCGCATACATGACAAATCCAGCATGCATAATGAGCCTTTTCGTAGAGACAGTGAGTACGATCATACCCATCGTGTATTACAAAGCAGTAGAATAGACAGTCACAATTTCACTCCTTCGTTAGCTTCCGGTTCAACATCCGACAAAAATGATATTCTGCCCCCTTCAACTATTGGTTCCCTTCCATCTGTGTCTTCCGAAAATGAGTTCTACTATCAGCTTAATTCTGAAGAACAGTACGACAACACAACGAGCAGCGAGACACAGTTCTCTGACAGTTTCGAATCCTGCAAATTCAGTTCGCTTAAACCTAAAACGAATTCAGCTGCTGCTGTACACCCTGAATTGAGAAAAGATGACAGGCTCTGCAAAGGCAAGGACACAGTGAAACCAGATTTTCTATCACCCAAGCCCCAAACTTACAATGATCTGTATGCAACAGTGAATAAAACAATTGGAAAATCTCCTGCAGTTCTACAAGCGTGTAACAAACTGTATAGCGAGGTGGACAAAACTGGAGACTTTGTTAACTTTGAGCAGGAATCAGAAGAAGAACTCTACATGAATGTTACAAGCTCAGAAATGAATGCGTGAAAAATAGTTGGGAAAATAAATCCCGATATCTACTGAGGCAGTACGGAACCATCATTACTAAATTCGGGAGGACCCATCAGTGCATGCAGTCCTTCCTGGTTCAGGGTACATTTCATGTGACCTATACCAGTGTATACATTTATGATATCGGTATTGGAAGAAATCTGACCTCTTATGATATGATCGCAAACATTCCCTATCAATCCGGCATCTCCATTAACTCTTTATGAGGCCCGTTGGAACGCCCGACAAAGACCCCGTTTACAGTGAGTGAAAAGGCCGGGCTCGGTCGCGGCCGAGCTCGCCTTCATTTCACCGTAATTGAGACCAGTACCGCAATTGAGCCCGGACTCGGCCGCTGCTCAGCCGCGACTCGGCCCAGCCCTGCACTGTACACGGGGTCTTATTAGTCGACTTAGTATTATTCAGCTGAAACCCACCAAGCGGCCCAAGCTGCCAAGCTGATCGATTTAGTTTAATCCCAAAATGCAACAATGCGATGAAAGCGTTTCTCGCCATTCCAATCCTGTCACATGTAGCTTGCATTTCATGCGGTGATTGGCTATCAGGCGGTTGGTCCTACTGGAATTTCGAGTAAAGTATAAGTTTCTGGTATTGTTTTGTGTGCAAAAGTCATTTTCTCTACAGTAATGTAGCTGTTGGTCATCTGAAAGAAAAACGATCATTGATTTGTCATACAGTTTACATCAAAACAAAGCGTAGCATATTTTTCTACAAATTTGCTCATTACATTTCCAGGGTAACAAAAATCTATTTAACTTACATAGATTTGAAAAGCAGAATGTTTCCCCAAAGCATGACTACGTTGTTGTCTCAGAATGATGTGGCACACGAGGGGTTTACATCATGGCACATAAAGAGTTAAAGGGGCACCGGGGTTTGTTGTAATGACTACCAAAGCGAAGGTCATGGTGGAAAATCTGTTCGTTTTTTTTTTTTTTTTTTATCAATAACATTACAAAAGGAACTGCAATGTGAATAATCCATCAAATACTCAAATATCTAAACGTTCCCCGGAAACCTGACAAATATGAAAATTTCTATGCACTAAAAATGTGACCCTGCACCACAAAACAAACAAAAAGTCGCCAGACATGAAATTTTAGTTCAGAGCATATTCTTAAAGAGCAGACTTTAAGCTTTAAAATGATGTATAACTCAAATCAAATGGACTCTCCTAACCTATCTAAATATTGGAAAGAATGCACACACTCAGGAAAAGTGTGAACTGAGAAAAGAGGCTCTGAAGTACAGTGTCTATTCACGCGCTTAATCTTTACCAAGCTGTGCTGGCTGTGCGATGAATGGGACAAAAAACATGATGTAAACCACTGGAGTAACAACAATGAAGACATTATCAGAACAAATTGAAATTGAGCATGCCTTATAAACACACTCTGTCCTTAATTAATGCTAACTTTCAAAGCAGTAGCATCATCCTTTCAAAAGTTATAGGAGTTGAAAGTGGAGATATGAGTACAAGGTTTAAAAAAAATGAAAAGAGGGCTCTATAAAGACACACTCAATCAAACTATTCTGCCAAAAAGTGTTCGAAATAAACTGCTAGAAAACACACTTTCCTGCCTGTTTTATGATCCCAAATTTTAGCATAATTTAGAAGAAGACTTGCTCTTCCTTAAAATATGAAAAAGTCAAGATCAGCCCTTTTGACCTATTTCACCTATTTTCAGTCCTTACACAGAATCAGTGTTTGCGACTTTTTGTTCGTTTTGTGATGCACGGTCACAAATGTTTATTAAGTGCCTATAGTACAATAGGCATACATGATGATCAATCGTTAGAAAGTAATCAGCCTCATTGAATGATGTTGAGAAACTGCAAAGTATTTAATTACAATTTCAATTTCCTGTGTTTAAGAGAAAACAACTACTCATTTATTTCATACTGTTTATATCATTCTAACGAATTGACGGATATCGCAAAAATGAATACAATTTTGAATAACAGTGATATAAGATTCATGCTACTTTTATTATTATTTCCGGACTATAGCGTCGAGCTAGATTCAACACGTAAAAAAAAAATAACAACGACAACAACAAACCTTCAACGAACTTTCTTCATGCTAACCCGCATTAATGACTCGTCCATATTTATTTTGCGCTTAATGGGGAAGCTGCGACTTTCACAATTGATTTTGTACAGCAAAATTTATATATGTCACCATGTGTTTGTGTTTTAAGAAAATACGCCCCTGTTTAAAATTTGACGCTTGTAAGAAGACGAGAGACTACTGAAGACTAAAATAGGATAGCAACAGATTTAAAAACAAATGATGGCTTTTCAAAACCTACCACACTTGCATATTACATAAAGTTCTTTTGAATTTCTATAGCCATCAGTGTGGCTAAAGCTTATATCTGAGTAGCAAATGCTTGTGAATGTGAATCAATGTTTGAGATGATACGGTGAAGCCTTCAATGGAGAAAGTGTAAGATTCTTCAATAATGTTTTCAGCTGAAGTGCATGCTTCACTCAGTTATATAAGTCATCGGAGAAAGAATTGGACATATGTCTGTGATTTGTTTCAGGTGAGATACTCATAAATGTTGTTAAAAAAATAAGTACATCAGAGAAGAGTTATCTTACGTATTATGTACGAATTTGATTGTTTATAATCAAAGCCTTAAGTTTAATGCGTAAAGGGTAGAATAAGCAAGAAGATGCAAAAGGTCTCTCCTACTTCCTTAGAATAGGAGTGCTATGTGAAGTAAATATTCATAAATATTCAAAAGCGGTAAAAAAAAAACAAAAAAAACAAAAAAAAAACCTCTAGCCAAATATTTTACCAGTGATGACGACCTGCTTTTTATGGAAACAAAACATTAAGGTCCGAACTGAAGGATATTTTCATTATGTTAAATAAATTTTTTTTTTTTTTTTTTTTACTTGCATATAATGACCTAAGCCGCAGTGATTTAAGGTGTATATATGTGCGTTTCTGTTTGTGTGTATGTGTATAATATTAGTCTGCTTGAATGTAAATTCAACACTAATTTTTATTTCAGATGTGAAAAACAGAATCAAGACTTCTTACAACAATCATGGATATAATGTATCTGTATGTATTGTGTCTTCGTGTGTTGATACTTTGTTCGTCTACATGCAAATAGACAGTCTAGATTCATTTCTCATCACCATCATTCATGTTACACGCAAATGCAGTATTTGAATACAAAGCAAATAAGAAAAGCAATGAATACATTTTATTGAACAATTGTGTGCCTCGTTAGATGTCACATACTTCAAAGACAAAACCGTTATAAACTGTTTCTTAAGGCTATGATTATGTATGTATGTATATAGATATTATATATACATGTATATATACATATATATATATATATATACATATATATGTATATACATGTAAATACATACACCATTATACACGTATATAAAGATATGCTATGTAACTTGGGATGTCACCTCATGCAGGTAAACACTTTATGCTTATCAATACTACATTAAGAAGACATTAGACGCTGGGTACACAAATTTGTATTTCCTGAACATTTTTAACTACATTATATCTCATTTAATCTATCTTTACTGCTGACAATGTTTCATACGAAATGTTTCACACACTGTCTTCCTTAAAGGGATGTTACAGTGTCGGTTGAGATGGGCCTTCAGGTTTCCAACCTTTTTTATGATAATTTTTGAAATAAATGAGAAACGTATCATGAAATATGAAAGAGTATATAAATGTACGAGGAATTCAAAGTTCATTTGATGAACATTGGTTTTGAAATGGTTGAGATATCCGAAACAATGTGATTCTAATTAAAGATGGGACTCATCTTTTATCAATTTGGCTTGTTAACTTTGTTTTTGGATATCTCAGTCATTTCAAAATTGATTTTGACCAAATAAACCTTCATTATTTTTCCCATTAGAATTGTATGCTTTTTGACATTTCACAGAGTGGTTTCTAAACATCTCAAATATTTGAAACGTTAAAAAGCTAAATCGTCAACCAATACTGTATCATCCCTTTGAGGTGATTCTAGAATTTGAGATATTGGTGACATATTCTGTCGAATAACAAAGAAAATTATGACAATGATAATTTCAATAATATATTCAAATAATTTTCTCGATGTGTCACTAGTTTTATATGATGATCTTACAAATGAAACTAGAGTGGTGCCGTTCGATTGTATGTAATTATATATGTAAATATATTACATATATAATTACATATGTTTATATATATTACATATATACATATATATATAATAATATATGTAAATATACATACATATAGACCACAGTTGATTTCAATACAGGAATGCATGAACGCAAAGAGAAATGGTAATTTTGTCTCTTATTGAAAGCATGCAATGCTATATCAAATCACAAGTGACTGCAAATTTTGAAGGAGAAACAAGTGAATTGAATTTGCACAAATGAATTGAAATTGAACAAGTAAAGTGCTCCAGCAGCTAGTGACCTTTTGGTATCATTTACAAACTGTGGAACGGATAATGATGAAAAAAGGAAGGTTAAGTTATACTATTACTCTTAATCATCTAACATATCTTATTTGTCGAGGGATGGGTGTAATCAGCTCTCTTTACAACCTCCCTTCCTGCGCATTATCCCGCCCTATGCTGATCACTTAGAAGTGTATACTCTATGCCAGAGGTAAAGGGTAATTTTGAATACAATTTGTGACATGAGCAGATTGTTGGAGAAAAATAATGGCAACACCATGTAAAACACCATGCCTATAAATTAATTATTGCCAACAATAAATATGATGATGATAATAATAGTAAATATGATGGTGGTAATAATAATAATAGTATTATTATCATTACTATTATTATTATTAATGATTATAATAATAATTAAAAAAAAACTGCCATTGCTGTTGTCACAGAGGTCCCTTTAAACTCTTTTTATCTCTCTCATGTTAGTAAGAGTGGACTTGATTAAAAATGCTGATGTTGCTAATAGAAACAAAAACAAAATTTTGCTGCGATGCGACCAATGATTTTTACGATATAAATTGATATATGCTTAAAAATGAAATACCCAATAAAAAAATCACAAGATGATCTTGGAGTAATTTCGAATTGGTTAGCTTGACCATTTCTTTTTTAGGATCGCTAACATCATTCAAAGAGATTAGCCCATTTACCTCGATTTGCTAGTAGACAGGACTAGCTTTCAATTCACCACTGTTTTCTTTATCGTTCGATGATGTCGAGTAACATTGTGTGCTTTGATTTAAATACAGACTTGATGGCGATATTGCTTAAAGCCCCAATGGACAGAAAAAGCATCCCGACCCCTCGTGAGAAACCTCCAAAACGTTGTGTCGATCACAGTAGTTTAGTTTCCATTGTCAGAAAAAACTGCAATCACATCAGTCATCCCTACATTTATTGAAAAGACATAAGATAACAACGTCAACCACCAACAATGATTTTTTGATATACAAAAGTAATCAACAGTTGATAGAAAGTGTTCAAATCCCACGGGAATAATCATTATAATTTGTGGTGTGTTTGTTTTTTTTCATTCAGTGAATAGACAAAAGAATTGAGAGGAAATCTGTCTACACTTCCCTAAATGGACCGAGTGATTGGCATTCTTGATTGTTCGTTGCGGGTTATATTGTGTTTATATTTCATTTTTTTTAAAGAATTAAATGTTTATGAAACATCAGTATGCATGGTATGGTAAAGGATATACATTTTACTTTCAATTCAAGTAGGTCAAGTAGTTACCTTGTTCATCACGACCATGAAAAGGCCCTCCTCTCTTTCACAAGAATATCACGCATCTAATCTGAAAGTGAGAAAATTGTATACCAGTTTGCACTGTTATAATCCTTGTCTCCAGTGGATGACGAAGTTCAATGTTGAACAGCACTGTAGCAACACCTTTATACTGAATTATAGTTCTGCAAGGTTGTAGAACTGGCTTTGACAGCGGTGTTCTTAGTCTAATTGTAGCTGATCTTTCCATGACCCCACGGTGACTGTCATATCCTCATAGGCTGTTCACAATCAAAGAAGAAATGTCTTTTGCTGCATGGTTATTTGTTTGTTTCCTTTTTTATAACCCGTCCTCAACGCTGGGATCTGATACAACATGTACGTATGCTTTATTTTTGCTAAATCTTTTAATTCAAAGTATTTCAAATACTAGTATGCCATTGCCTTCTGAGCGCATGTGTATGTGCATGATGTCATATTGAACAGTTTGGGTTACACAATTGTGATATACTAATTCTCACACACTAGCAGTGAGGGGGAGTGAATCTCAAATTTCTGTCTGATGGTATAATGAATTATGATTTAAACACAGGAAAAATGGAAACTGACAAAAAAAAAAATCATTCGTTTCCTCAAATCATCCGATTTCTATGAGCGCTATACATTGGTGAGACTGAAGGGAATCTTACGAAATAAACTTTTGAAAGGATTTTTGAATTTTTCAACAATAATTTGTCCCTTTCTTCCTCAGATTTCACTCTCAACTGTTCAGGAATAGTAGAGAGGACGATACCTTGTGACAGAGAGTGCATTGAGTATGGCGACAGTTGGATAGTGGTGGCACCTCGGGGACGACGAATTCTCTCTGAAATTAAGTCTATTAGCCACGTAGTGATGGTTTTTGACATATTGGATGAGATATCAAACAAAACATCTCTAAATCTGATTTTAAGCCACACTCCACCTCTCCCTGTTTTATCACTGACCCATCGGTTGAAACTGCGACTGTGGGATATAAAATATACATTTCCAGTGATATTCAGGATAATCGCAAGGTGTTACGAAGGTAAGTGTAAATTTCGCTGATATGATTTTGCAAATGATATTCATATGAGCACATAAAATGCCATTTAGTTTTTTTTTTAATGTTGTTCAAGGTTTTTTTTTTAATCTTAAGATATATTGCAATAACCTCTTTCATGGTATAGACTGGTGCTGCACCAGCTTCACTCAAACTTATCTGGCAAAAGAGAAAATTGAAATTATGAAGACGATTATGCTCTTTTTTGCGGGGGGGGGGGGGCTAAACTATCAGCTGTTCCATAACAGAAATTCCTATGAGTTGCACTTCATGTGATAGAAACAGCTGTAGTTGAATATGGGCCTTACATACTCGTTAATGTGAGTAATCGTGCTTTTCGTGACTTCCATTTTGATGGCATGCATAATGATAATGATGATAATGATAATAATGATAATGATAATAATAATATCAATAATATTAATTTATATATATATATATATATATATATATATATATAATTTATACATATTCATATATCCACTCTATAGAGTACTCAAAGCGCATACTTAGTATCATTACCCCGGTGTGTGGATACCTTATTTCTCGCCAGCACTGACAGTGCTCACTCTCCACTCCCTACCATTCCAGCCAGTCGCCATTTTACAGGCGCGCATTTATACTCCTGGGTGGAGAGCAGCAATGTGGATAAAAAATTAGAGTATAATCAAATTGATTGTATTCAAAACAGGAGTGCAAAATTGACAATCTGAAGTAGGATTAGTTGAATTTCTAACAATAATCAAACAAATGAGATTCTCAAGCATTATACAAAATAAAGATGATTGAAGCTAGCTCTCGTTTCGTGATTTTACCTAAAACGTTCACATCAGTTTAAAGAAGACCTCCAGATGATTTTCAGAATTTTACATTTGAACAACGTTAAATTAGCTATAATGAGTACAGAGTTTCAGAATTTATGATGACTTGGATGAGGAATAAGAACGTTTTAAAATTTATAACAAATTGCAATGAACAAGGATGACATGACCATAAGAATGCATGAGTTAGGGCCCAGGGAAGCAGAACAAAAGAAGAAGGAAAGACTGTTTCAAGAGCTTAAGACACTTTGCAACACAAAACGCAAATGAAACATCGGCAATTCACCCTAAAGAGGCAAAGAGCCAAAAACAAAAACCACTTGAAGTCTGTGTATACTGTGCTAAACATACAATGTCTTTGAAATCAATTTATATGTATTTTTACTTTTTTTTTGAGGGGGGGGGGGATGGGGGTCTCGGTCTCAAAAGAATTATTCCGTACAGTTAAAAAGAAGACTTTTTTTCTTAATTGCTCGTCTTTATAGTATATCATATCCTTTACATTTCTAGCGAACTGCCCTAACAGACCCCCAAGGAAACAGTGCCCGGCTTCATTAAACTTCCTTACATTGTGACGTGACATATGTTGCCACTTATCATAACATACGAAGTGCTCTTTCGCTTCCATCAAACTTTTATGTCTTTATTTTTGGATAATTTCGCGAATGGAAATATTTAAAAATCTAATTTCATTTCCAAGATCACACTGATGTTCTCATGCTCAGTTTTATGTCAACTGGGCTGCAATTCCTTACACACACACACACACACACACACAAATATGTTAATGGAGCACCTGATATTCATATCGAAATATGTGTTGATTCCCCTCATTTAAATTTTGTTTCCAACTAACGTATGATGAGAGTATAACGACTGAATTGAATTATTCATATGAAATCAATGCAGGCTCTTTCCTTTAAGGAAAACCATAATGCTAGGAAATACAATCATGTATCAAAGAAAAGTCGTTGGCAATGGAGGGGCTGCTCTAAAACTTGTTTCGTAAATTGCAGTCCCCTTCCTTTGATTCCTTTCTAGACAAACCTTCTGTTGAGCTGATTGACGGATCATCTCATGTCGAAGGTTTTGTAGTGGTCCTCGATACAGACAACTATATTTGCTTCGATGGGTTTACCGCCAAAGCTGCTGAAGTGGTCTGCGGAGACCTTGGCTTCCCAGCGGCGGAGGAGTTTTCGGGTCAGACTTTGCCTAGTATAGCAACGGGGAACAGGCCCCAGCGGCTATCATGCTCAAACGGTGACTACATGTTTTGCTGGTTGGCTTATTAATTAACCTAATGTAATAACAAAGAAACAAGAAGAAGAAGAAGAAGAAGAAGAAGAAGAAGAAGAAGAAGAAGAAATTAAAGAACGAAACTCCGGACTACATCCAAAACGTTCGAAACTTTTTGGTTAAGAGTTTAATGTTTGTGAAATCATGCTAAAAAGTAAATTGATGCATTATCTCTTATGATTAATTTTCTCAACAAACATCGGGGCGCCGTTTCATGCAAGTTGTCAGTCTCTGGCAATTTCAGAAAATCCGTAGTTTTGAATGGCTGGGAAGCTCTGGTCACGACTGTTACTGTGGTAATTGTCAGAGACTGTCAACAACATTAATGAAATGCCCCCGGATTTCCATTGTGATATGCTGTTGTACCTGTGATCTCCTTTAAACATCTATATGGCAGACCACCTTTCAGTTTGAACTGTATATATTTTATCAACACCCTTTACAATACGTGGGGGTACATGATAAGAATGGCTTCCATGATAATCCAATGCACAGACTCTTACCAGTTTCAACGTTTCAAGGATTGTTTGCTGACATCAGACGTGTGTCACTCGAATAGAGCTGTCAGACTCAAGTGCCGAGGTGAGCAAAAACAGAAGTATAGCGTGCAGCATCACGTATAATAATCAGTATATAGATTTTTGCATTGTGGATGTAATACACATGCTATTCTATCATATCAAAAGTATACCACATAAAATATATCAGATACTGTTCCACTTAAAAAACCCCGCAAGTTCAGGGTTAATTGTTTAGAACTTTAATATGATAAACAAGTTGGTACAGGATTGTTTTCATGGGATGCTACTTGAATTAGCTGCTTGTTTTTGTTTTTGTTTTTGTTTTTGATCCACGAGTTGATGTGACAATCACTGATGAAAAGCAAAGACTCAAAAACGACCAACAAAAGAGAACTACAATAAAAAAAAAAAAACTCTAAAAACTGTCATTACATCATGTTTCTACATAGAACCTGTTTTTTATGGATTTTATCACGACGACGAAAAACGTTAACAAAGCTGTACGACTGATTTCCGGTTAAAGGCCCCCTCACACCTGAGCGAATTGCCAAAAATATGACTTGCGATGGCTGGCGAAAGGCATTTTTGGAAAAAAATCGTTTTCAATGGTAATTGACAGTAAGTCATATTTACCCTTCGTGTTTGGGTTCGTACACCTTCTGAACTAACAGTTGCGATTATTCAAATTCGCACGGGATTTTTGAACATGTTTAAAATTTCCCGACGAATTAAAAAATCGTCTGTCATTCGCATCTCTTATTTAGTCTGCGGTAATCGTTCGTTTATCGTTCGTGTGCTATTGTCACGCATAGTCCCTCATCGCACTTTTGCCAAGGTGGACCAATCTCGAAAGAACTCTAAACGAAGCAACACGATGACTAAATATGACTTGCGCATAGAAACGAAGATACTATGACAAACGTATTTTCGCTTGCCATCTTCTATGCGAAGGGAAACTAAGATTGACTTTTACTAAATTTGAAAGGCGATGCATACACGAAGGCAAGTCTAAGAGATACTATGACAAACTATTGATTGCGAAGTGATACGAATACGAGCGAATGACCTGACGAAAAAATTGGCGAATGCTATGAGCTGCTCTATGTGACCAGCCACTCACCACGCAACTCATATATTTGTATAAACATTCCACCTGAAAGTTTCAAATTATCTTCAGAAAAATGGAAGATGCAGCCCGCCTCAGAGTCCAGTATTTACTGGCAATGGCTCAGAATGATATTATACATCAGCAGCTGAACCTGCACCAGTTCATCAGAGGCCGCTTCAGATGGAGACGAGGCTTCAGACGACGTCGTATCTGGAGAAGGACGTGGCTGAACCCTGCCAGAAGAAGGGCTTTTGGAATCTACGACCAGCTGTTGGTTGAGCTCCGAAGAGAAGACCCTTCGACTTTCAACAAATTTCTCTGCATGCCCCCTGAACTCTACGATGAAATCCTGGAGAGGGTCGGAGGAAGAATCAGGAGGCAGTACACCTGGTACAGGGAGCCGCTGGAAGAAGGTCTCAAGTTGGCTGCATGGCAGTTACTATCCGTCATCTTGTGTCTGGCACCAAGTACTCCGACATGCAGTATGGGTGGAGGGTGCCTGAAAACGCCCTATCTGTAGTGGCCAGGGAAGTGTGTCAGGCCATATGTGACGAGTATGCAGATGAAGTCATGGCAGCCCCTTCAACCTCTGATGGATGGAAACAACTTGCTGGAGGTGGATTCTACAAGCGGTGGAATTTTCCCCACTGTGTGGCAGCTATCATTGATGGCAAGCATGTGGCCATAAGAAAGCCTCCTCTGTCCGGCTCGCTATGCTGCAACTACAAGGGCTTTTTAGTATAATCATGTTGGCTATAGTGGACAGTGACTACAAATTTATCTGCTGCGATGTTGGTGGTAGGTATGATACAATAGGGGAAAGGGGGTAGGTCGAGTCAATTTAGGGGTATGTCAGATTTGTTATCACCTCCCCTCCATTGTTACTGTTTCAATATTTATTTTTTTGCTAAAATGATAGCAATTGGGGCAATTCATTTCAGTTTTTGCTTGATACCCTTTTTCTTCTTCAAAGACGTGCTTTATGAATAATTAATAATATTGGATATTTATTTCACACAAGTGATCTTTTGTGTAGAAGCAAAAATCTGAAACTGATTGATTGATTTTATTATTATTATTATTATTATTATTCTCATTATTATTTTATCTGGCAGAAAACATACAATACATAATCAATTACAAAGCTCAAAACAATTAATCAATATAATAACACAAAAATACCGTAACACTGAATGCACCTGACAGGGCTGCCAGGCGTTGGGCAAGTTAACTAAATAACTGTAGTCCGCGGACCGCCCTAACCTATATCCCTTCCAGACGCATCCAGCGTTACAGATTTATGTGCCACTAATTATCATAAAATATTCATAACTGTACTTTTTAAAATCTCTTGCAAAAAAATACAAACTATGTAAAAAATTTGTTTCATTATAATGTTGGTATTTTTATGTATAAATTTTCAATTGATGAGCTTCCTGACATTTTTGTACTTATGTTCATAAGAAATAACTCTTTTCATATCTACCCAACTCGTCATCGTGATGACTATCACCTTCCACGTACTCGCACAATTTTTGCGAAAAAATCCATTAATGTTTACAGTGCCAAAAATACTGGAATCTTCCGGCTGATTTTACTGTTTATCTTTGGCGTCCTTTAAATGTAAATGTTGCGTAGAAATCATCTACGCAAATCTCTGGCCGCACTGAAATCTGGACTGACCTGGTCGCTTTTATACTCCCCGAGGAGCGCACACACACGTACGAGAACGCCTGATCTATATTCTTTTGTCTTCGTTTCCAATCGCACGCCATATCAAACCATTGCTCATTGTTCGTTCGTCTTATCGGGTCATATCAACCCTTCGCTCGCCTTCTGCCGCAATTTACTCAAAGAAGTGAACCGAAAAATCGCTATCCTTCGCATGTCATATTTATCCTTCGCTTACCGTTCGTTAATCATATTTGACTTTAGTTTATAATCGGATGATTTGAAGGCAATTTTATTAGAAATCGTTGAATTCGCGCGCATTTCGTGCGTTTTTCCCATTCGTCCCCCTTCGTCCCCCTACATTTGCTCAGGTGTGAGGGGGCTTTTAACGTTTCACCTGACGAAGAGTGTGCATCTACCTATGGCAGAAAACATATGACGTTGTAGTTGAAGGCGTGCATCAGGAGGGAGGCCAATGTTTCCTATCAGAAGCTTTTTTTTTTTTCATCTTGATTTCTGGCGGTGGTTATCCTAACAACTGGACATGCCCAAGCGAGGCAGAAGTTGTATCTGGTCGTCATGTTTATTCTTCATTGAACAGTGTGTATTACAAAAGTGAACTAACGCGACTGTATAACACGAGAACATATAAAACAATATGAACCATTGTACGCTACACATACACACACACACACAAGCACACACACATGACGATATACTATTAGAAGTATACAGTATATACGTGCATGTACTCTCTAAAAAAAATCGAGTGAAAATATTCACTCTTAAAGGAGTGAATACAAAAAAGAGTGAATTTTGAGTGAAAATTTTCATTTTCACTCGTTTTGGAGTGACCTGAGGGATCACTCCTAAATCTTCGAGTGATCCCTGAGGTCACTCCAAAATGAGTGAAAATGAGCATTTTCACTCAAAATTCACTCCAATTTCACTCTAAATTCACTCTTTTTTTGTATTCACTCCTTTAAGAGTGAATATTTTCACTCGATTTCTTTTTAGAGAGTACGTGTTCGAAATATTATGTAATCTTTCGTCTGCTCAGTCACCCATTTCATATTTTCTTGATTCTCTTATCATATTCATATAGGTACCGTCGGGTTTTGTGATCATCCCGGCCATACAGCTCATGGTTATTGGGACTCCAACATCACGAGGTTGGGTTCCCAGATAACTCTCATTTGTGAAGAAGGTTACGTCGTCAATGGCAGCGCAATGCTGCAGTGTGAAGCATTACCTGGAGGGTCGACGTACTTTCCGGTTTGGAATGCTACAGTCCCGACCTGTCAGGCAGTCAGAAATGAAACATACGGTCAGTTGTACTAATATGTCGTACAGCATGTCATGATCTATATCAGGATAACATCAGCGTGAATAAGAGAGTAACGATAGAGAATTTGAATTATTTTCACTCTCAATTAACACATGCAAAACCACATATGCTACTTCGCTTCGATATTACAATGGAAACAAGTAAAGTCAACTCACATTTTCTTAATGAAATTTTACAAGCCCAGCGAAACTTTTCATTTTTAGGGCGTGATTTAATACTTGACATTTAGTAAGTGATTAACTGCATTAATTTTGGTCTGCAATAAAACCCAAAACAACCAATAAACAAGTTTGGTATCTCGTGAGAGTTACATCCATGTCCAATATCTCCAATTTTACAATTTATTTTCTCCAAGGACTTAATAGGGTAAGGGTTAGGCTAGTGATAGGATTTTAGGTTTAGTTTGATGTGAGGATTAGGATTAGAGTTAGGGTTATGTTGTTTGTAGGTAAAATTTATATTTGGCATTGTTTGGCTTAGCGTGCAGATTTTTCATGGGAGCAATTGTCGCAGGAGTAATGTCTTGGGACCATTGTTTCTACTACTATTATGTGCAACGTGAGTCCCACAATAGAAACAAGCATACTCTATACCTCAAAATACATCAATACTTTTTTTTTTTTAGTTCTAGTAACTTAAAATGACATATTGATACGAATAGAGTGGAAATCTTATCTGTGCAAGGAGAGTTTGTCCTCTCTTGTGTTTTTAATAGCAGCCAAATGCTGCCCACTCCAGATCAGGCAAGTACTATGTGGGGTACATTCAAAATAATGTTCAAATGTGACCGTGCACCTCAAAACGAACATAAAGTCGCACACACTGATTTTGCGTGAGGACTGAAAATAAGTGAAATGGGTCAACCTAGCCGAACTTGACTTTTTTTTATATTTTCTGAAAGAGCGGGTTTTCTTTTACATTATGCTAACATTTGGTATCATAAAACGGGCAGGAAAGTGTGTTTTTGAGCAGTTTATCTCGAACATTTTTGGTAGAATAGTGTGATTAGGTGTGTCTTTAGAATCCTTTTTTTTCATTTCTGAAAAACCTTGTCCACACTTTTCACTTTCAACTCTAATAACTTTTGAAAGGATAGTGCTACTGCTTTGGAAGTTGGCAGTAATTATGGACGGAATATGTTAATGAGTCATGCTTAGTTTCAGTTTAATCTGATAATTCCTTCATTGTTGTTACTCTGGTGGTTTACTTCCTGTTTTTTGTCCCATTCATCTGTTCATCGCACAGCCAGCACGGTTTGGTAAAGATTAAGCGCTTGGACAGACACTGCACTTCAGAGCCTCTTTTCTCAGTTCACACTTTTCCTGAGTTTGTGCTTTCTTTCCAATATTTAGATAGGTTAGGAGAGTCCATATGATTTGAGTTATGCATCATTTTAAAGCTTAAAGTCTGCTTTTTCAGAATATGGTCTTAACTAAAAATTCATGTCTGGCTACTTTTTGTTTGTTTTGAGGTGCAGGGTCACAAATGGTCCCGCTTTCATGAGGCGTACTTTATTAAGATATGGAACCTCTTTGGTATCGACTTAATTACCTGTTAAAGTAAACTGTTTGATCCTTTTTAATACACAAAATCGTCTTATTTCATATATGTGAGACTTTCCCACTGGGAGGTTAATATGTGATGACCATTTTCACAGCTTTTGCAAATTTCATAATTTTGCTGCAAGCATCCAATCCCCATAGATTTGTAAACAGCCTGACATTACCCAAGCAATTACTACTCTATCGTATGATTTTTTTTTCTTCTTACTATGTGTTTGTTGCGTGAATGTATCTTTGCTGATAGACAACGAGTGGAAAGATGTTAAAATCAGCCGAAGCCCTGCTCAGAACACAGACTATACTTATAATGGTGAGTAAGATGACGAGTAACTTAAACATGTGCATGTCTCTGTTTGGTCGATGATAAAGTGTAGAATGGGAGGGGGGGATTAATGGTAAATGATGACAATGACAATAAAACAGCATGTTTAAACAGTCGTAAACAAGTCTACGATTTGTTTATCAGATTTGAAGAGAATTGATGTTGCAGGTGAAACCTATATGCTTATTCGTCTTATTTTTCTCCAAAACAGTACGAAAACACCATACACCATGATTATAATTATCATAAAAAAACCCTGCCAATGCCGTAGTCATAGAGGTCCCCTTTTAACTCGTTTTATCTCTCTCATGTTTGGAAATTTTATTTGATTTTATTTCTGCTTAATTCCGTTACATCAGATATGATTGTGTACAAGTCATTCATGACAAACAGTTTATCGACACATAATTTTCAGAACAAATTAAAACAAATACAAACAGCTTAGGGAACTTAGACAGAAGGGTCTCTAAAATAAGCCGAGGCTTGACGGTATGGAGACCCTATACTTAGCTACTCTTGATAGAATACGGGATAGAGAAAGGAAGAAGGGAAGGGGGAAAAGGGAAAATTACAGAGTGTATGTGTACCATTCCAAGTACTTTAAAGTAATGATATCAAATAAGTCTAATATTAAAGTTAACACGTTCAGTTGCCTTTGCCGTAGTAATAACCGAATATGCAGTATGAAAATTCCATGCATCCTGATATTAAAAATGCCCCCTCAATATATTCATTCAAGAGGAAATTGAAAGTTTCTTTATTGCAACCTTATTCTACTGAATAGAATTAACCAGTTGTTATAACTTTTTTTTTCTAAGAACCTACGTTTTCACATATTGATTGCCAAGTATACTTTAGCTCTTGTATTCTATATTCATATAATGCTACGATATTTCTCCGATCATATGTCTATTGCCCTGTTCTTTCTCGCGTCACTTTTTCTCACTTTCTCGACACACTTCTTACCAGATCGCTGTCTCTGTAGAACGTTTTTGTCTGTTCTGTTCTTTTCTATTATGTTAGCTTTGCCTCATTTTGTCTCGTCTCATAGTCAACTCTCCATTGTATTGTTACTCCTACTCCAGTCTCATTTCATGTTTATTTGTTTGTATATCTGTCTGCTTTTGTTGATCTATCATTCTAGTGGGCTTCCAGACTATTACTTTTTTTTTTCTCAACTGATGTTTTTCCTCTGAGGGGCCCACAATCTACAAGCTTTGTCTTCTTAGTGGCTCCCTCCATTTTTCGAATTTTGCATATGATACTGTATAATTACTTCTAATAACTTGAGCTATATGATAGTGTATAATTATTATAAGGTGGTACAATCATTGTATATACATTCTTTCATGTTATACTATACGCACCTTAATTTCTGTTATCAAAAAAGTGATGTTCATATCTTTTTTGTCGAAAAATGAATAAAACATTGAATTGAATTGAAAATAGTAACATATGGATACAAAGCATTCTACATTCTACATTCTACAGCATTCTGTGGTTATCTGACATAGAATAACAAAATGTATCATGGTTAAATGTGCACAGTAATGGTAAGGCACATGGTATACATACATACATACACATGCTCATATACATAATAATGTACCTATATTATACATACACATATCATACATACCCATATTTATAATATATTCATGGATAGATACATAGATCGATATATGTATGCACACATACATGCATCATGTATCACGTACATGTTTATATGTGACCCTGCACCTCAAAACGAACAAAAAGTCGCACACACTGATTTTGTGTGAGGACAGAAAATAGTTACTATGGGCCAACCTACCCGATCTTCACTTTTTCATATTTTCTGGAAGAGGAAGTCTTCTTCTACATTATGCTTAAATTTGGGATCATAAAATGGGCAGGAAAGTGTGTTTTTTAATCAGTTTATCTTGAACAGTTTTGGGTAGAATAGTGTGATTTGGTGTGTTTTTAGAGTCCCCTTTTCATTTCTATAAAACCTTGTACACACTCTTCACTTTCAACTCTAATAATTTTTGAAAGGATGACGCTACTGCTTTGAAAGTTAGCATCAATTATGAACATAATGTGTTAATAAGGTGTGCTCAATTTCAGTTTCATCTGACAATCACTTTATTGTTGTTACTCAGGTGGTTTACATCCTGCGTTTTGTCCCATTCATTGCACAGCCAGCACGGCTTAGTAAAGATTTAGCGCTTGAATAGACAATAGTGTGTGTTTCCTTCCAATATTTAGATAGGTTAGGAGAGTCTACTTTATTTGAGTTATATATCATTTTAAAGCTTAAAGTCTGCTCTTTTAGAATATGCACTTAACTTAAATTTCATATCTGGCGACTTTATGTGTGTTTTGTCACAAGGTCACATAATATTTGATTATAATGAATAACAACAAAGAAATCAAATGTCATCCTGGGAAATACTGCTTAAGGAGGTGAAGTTTTACAGCCTTCTTAACTGAATACAAAGTGGTCATGTTTTTAATTTCGGTGGGAAGGGAATTCCAAGTGTCAGGGCCGGAGTGTCTGATAGAATGATGCGCGAGTGCAGTTTTGGGGTTAAATAAATGCAAATTTGTGGATTGTCTAGTAGGATAAGAGTGAACCTCTGAATTTGACCGAAATATTCTGTTAAATATTGGAGGCAAGAGGTTTGACTTGAGGCGAAACATAAATACAGCTTTTTGGAGAAAGTTTATGTCATTTATCTGAAGGGATTTAAGCTGGAAAAACAGTGGATTGGTGTGATCTCGAGAGCGTGCTCGACTGCACACTCGAATTGTTGTTGTTGTTGTTGTTGTTTTTTTTTTTTGCTGCAGAAGAAGTATACGGTCTGTGTTACATTTGTGGGTTGCCCAAATAATGTTGCAACACGATATATGTGGTAGGATCAAAGCATTATACAGGGTAAACAATACACGAGTTACATTTGTGGGTTGCCCAAATAATGTTGCAATACGATCTATATGGCAGGATCAAAGCATTATACAGCGTAAACAATACACGAGTTGGTAAAATATACTGAAGCTTAGTGAACAGGCCAACGTTTCGGGATACAGTAAGTTAGTAAGAGTGGACTCGATTAAAAATGCTGATGTTGCTAATTGAAACAAAAACTCTTTTTTTTTTTTGCTGCCATGCGACTAAGGATTTGTACCCTATAAAGTGAGATAGCTTTAAAATGAAATACCAAGTATAAAATCACAAGATGATCTTGGAGTAATTTCGAATTGGCTGGCTTTACTATTTCTCTTTTAATATCGCTAACATCATTCAAAGAGTTTAGCCCATTTACCTCGATTTGCTAGTAGCAATTCACTATTGTTCTGTTTATCATTCGATAATGTCGAGTAACACTGTGTACTTTGATTTACAGACTTGATAGTGATATCGCTTAAAGTCCCAATTGTGATGCGCCTTGAACAAGGCTAATACCAATAAAGAGGTCCGCAGCAAGTTATCGCTCTCAGATCAAGACATGGCTTCCCAATCGTGGTCTTTTTGCAACGTTGTTGTGATGGTTTGGGTGCGATCTGCCAGGAATGGAGCGGAACATTTGATTGTCATGATGTGGTGATTGGGTTGAGTCGTGACAAATTGGGACCTTGTCCGGGAAAATGAACAGACAAGCCGTTTTCTTTCGCATGTTCCATGCGGATTGTGGTGAGGACTCTCACGTCTGGTTGTACACGTGTGCTGTAAGTACGTAGTGTATAGCGTCGATGGTGTATAGGCTCATGTCGTATCGGGCCTATGTACCTGCTTGCATGTAGGTTCTGTTAGGCCTCATGCGTTTTGGTGAGGACTCTCACGTTTGGCTGTACACGTTTGTTTTTAGTATGTAGACAAGTGTATAGCGTCGATGACAGGCTTATGTATTGGGCCTGCATTGTTTGCATGTTGGTTTTGACAGGCCACATGCGTTTTGGTGAAGATTTTCACGTTTGGTTGTGCACATTATTGTGTATAACATTTAGAACCTATGCTGCGTAGGCTTTGGCAGTCATTGACTGTGTTTGTAGTTTTCAGACTACATTTTGTGTGAAGGCCTAGTGCAGATTTTGGTGAAGACTCTCACGTTTGGTTGTGCACGTTGTGTATAACATTTATGCTGCGTAGGCTTTGGCAGTCATTGACTGTGTTTGTAGTTTTCAGACTACATTTTGTGTGAAGGCCTAGTGCAGATTTTGGTGAAGACTCTCACGTTTGGTTGTGCACGTTGTGTATAACATTTATGCTGCGTAGGCTTTGGCAGTCATTGACTGTGTTTGTAGTTTTCAGACTACATTTTGTGTGAAGGCCTAGTGCAGATTTTGGTGAGGATTCTCACGTTTTGGACGTTTGTCGTTTTTGCATGAAGGTCTTCTGTAGACCGATTTGGGTGAGGATTCTCACGTTCAGTTGTGTGCGTATATAGTGCATAGCGTGGGTATTGCGCATTGGGCTCGCACGTGTTTTGTAGTCGCAGACGGTCGGTCTAGCGCGTCGTGTGTAGGGCTAGTGCAGTTTGTGAGTGTGCGTATGCTGGATGTGTATGTGTGGGGGCTTGCGTACACATTGGCTACGGGTCACGCCGAATTTTCTGGAAGATTAGCCTCGGTTAAAGGCTTTGATATATTTTCCTTAGTTTGCACAATCGTGCTATGTGGTCGTTTGTAGTGAGTGTGTATACTCATTCTATGTCCTTAGATCACATGCTAATGTGATGCCGTGGTGTTCTGATTGTATGCCTGATTCGAAGGCTTAGGGATTTTGATGTTTTCTGCTTATCGTAGAAAATTTTTGCCTGTTCTGCGCGTGTGACTGGGTTCATGCATACATGTGTACTCATATGCAGTGCATTTCTTTTGTTAAGGCTTTGTAGTTTTGTGAGGATTTGTGACTTCTTGCAAGTTTTGATTTTGATATTCCCACAATGGCTGATGTCGTGCAGAGCTTTGTTGATGAACCCACTCAGGAAGGTTTTAATAACCTGAGGAAGGCAGAACTGGTGGAAGTTGCTCGAATTTTAGAAATCCCGATCAAAACATCGGATCGAAAAGCAGAGATCAAGGACACAATTTCGGAGTTTTTTACCAATACTGGTATTTGGCCTGCCTCTTTGTCAGAGGATGAAGCAGGGACAGATGATGGTGAAATTATCACACCTTTGGTAACCCCTGCAGAAAGTGAATTGAAGAAAATTGAGATCCAGCTTCGGATGAAGCAGCTGGAAGTCGAGGCAAAGAAAATAGAACTCGAAATCAAGTCAATCGATGCAAAATCGAATGAACCTTCTTCCGGCAGTTCAGCAAAGTCATCAAAATTTGATGCATTAAGGCAATCTCAATTGGTGCCGAAATTTCGTGAAGACCGGGTAGAAGAGTTTTTCCAGCACTTTGAAAAAGTGGCTGTGAGTTTGGAATGGCCCAAGGAAGTGTGGCCGACATTGATACAGAGCTCGCTGGTAGGGAAGGCCCAAGAGGTCTATGCGTCTCTCACTATCCAAGAGTGTTCTGACTATGAGAATTTGAAGAGTTCCGTGTTAAGGGCATACGAGTTGGTGCCGGAAGCCCACAGGCAACTGTTTCGGAATTATAGGAGAAGGGATGATCAGACATTTGTTGATTTTGTGCAACACAAGCAGACCCATTTTGAACACTGGTTAAGGTCGTCTGGTGTTGATGATTTCCACAAACTGAAAGAGTTGGTATTGTTAGAGGAGGTGAAGAGGTGTGTTCAGCCAGATCAGCGGCAGTACCTGGAGGAAAGGGAAGTGAATGGTGCCAGGAGAGCTGCTGTCCTCCTTGATGAGTATGTGCTTACCCACAAGGGTACTTTCAAACTTTCTTCAAGCAAGAAAGGAGGCCAGGGTGTGCCAAGAAGAGGAGCTGTTGCTCCAAGCATTCCCAAGCCCGATCTTGATCAAAAGCCGAACAAGGCTTGCTTCTATTGCAAGAAGGACGGACATGTGATGTCAGCTTGCTGGAAGTTGAAGAAGAAGCGAGAAAAAGAGGGGATTAGCAACCCCAAAGCATTGCCAGATGCTTTTGCTATCACTCGCACAGAGCATCTGCCATCGTTTGAACGGGTGGCAGAGAATTACAAACCTTTCATATCTTCAGGGTATGTTAGTTTGACGCCTGATAGTGAGCAGGTTCAGGTTCACATTTTGAGGGATACAGGAGCATCACAGAGTCTCCTGTGTGCAAATACATTGCCATTTTCGGTTGAATCTTCTGTGGATTCAGAAGTGTTTGTGAGGGGAGTTGAAGGTGGGAGTGTCCGAGTGCCTCTTCATAATATCGAATTGAAGAGCGATCTTGTCAGTGGCTCAGTTGTTGTAGGTATTTTGCCTACATTGCCAGTCGAAGGTGTCACCTTATTGCTCGGCAATGATATCGCTGGAGAGAAGGTTTTGCCTCACTTTCTCCCAAGTAAGACACCCGTGGTTGACGAAGCCACAGAGAAATTGGTTCAGGATATGCCTGATGTGTTTCCCTCATGTGCTGTTACCAGGTCAATGGCTCGTGAACTGGAGAAAGAGGAGCAAGAGGATATCTTGGCTGATACTTTCTTCTCTAGACTTGAAGAGTCTAACAGCAGTGATGATGCACATATGGACCATGGTCAAATGTCAGAGATTTCTCGTCAGAGTCTGGTTGAATTGCAGGGCAAAGACCCTGAAATAGTGCGTCTTGCACAGTCACTTGTACCTGAGGATGAGGAAGTGAATGAAACTGTGAAGTTTTACAAGAGGGATGGTATCTTGATGAGGAGGTGGCGCCCTCCTGATGCCACAAGTGATGAGGATTTTCGAGATATTCATCAAGTAGTGGTACCAAAGATGTACCGGAAGGAGATCATATCTCTTGCCCATGAAGCACCATTGGCAGGTCATTTGGGGATCAACAAAACCCAAGAGAAGGTGCTTCGATATTTCTTCTGGCCAGGTTTGCGACATGACGTCGCAGAGTTTTGTCGGTCTTGCCATGTGTGTCAGGTAGTTGGCAAGCCAAACCAGAAGATTCCCCCTGCCCCTTTAAGGCCAATTCCGGCCTTCGAAGAACCGTTTAGTCGGGTCATTGTGGATTGTGTCGGTCCTCTACCAAGGACAAAGTCGGGTAATCAGTATTTGCTGACGATGATGTGTGCATCTACCCGCTTCCCCGAGGCAATTCCATTACGGACAATTACTGCCAAGAATGTCTGTAAAGCTCTTGTGAAGTTCTTCACAATGGTAGGACTTCCAAAGTGTGTTCAGTCAGACCAAGGGTCTAATTTCACATCCAAAATCTTCCAACAGGTGATGAGTGAGTTAGGTGTAGAATGTAGGAACTCAAGTGCTTACCATCCACAGAGCCAGGGAGCTCTTGAACGCTTTCACCAAACCTTGAAGAATATGATGCGTGTGTACTGCAGTGAGCATGAGAAAGAGTGGGATGAGGGTATTCCTCTCCTCTTGTTTGCAGTTCGAGAATCGGTCCAGGAATCTCTTGGATTCAGTCCTTTCGAGCTGGTCTTTGGGCACTCAGTTCGTGGTCCCTTGAAGATCTTGCAAGAAAAGATCTTGGTTGAGCCAGAGTCCAACCTATTGGACTATGTGTGTCAGTTCAAGGATAGACTTTCTTGTACTCGTGAATTAGCTGCAGGTCATCTGAAGGCAGCTCAGTCTAACATGAAGAGACTGTTTGATCGGAAGGTGAAAGAAAGGCATTTTGAACCTGGTTCTAAGGTTCTTGTGTTGCTCCCTCTTCAAGGAGATGCCTTGAAGGCTAGATATGCAGGGCCGTATGTGGTTGAGAAAAGAGTGAGTGATGTCAATTACATCATCCTGACACCTGATAGGAGGAAGAGGAGAAGACTCTGTCATGTCAACATGCTAAAGGAGTATGTTGAAAATGTAGAAGAGGCTAATGAAAAGCCTGTTGCTACGGTTGGAATCGGTTGTGAAGTGGATGGTGAAGACAGTGAGAGTGATGATGTGGAAATTCCGCAGTTGATGTTGAAGAATTCTGAGGTGTTAGCAAATCTATCTGACACATTATCTCATCTTCCAGGAGTAGAGAGAGCTCAGGTGATGGATGTAGTCCATGAGTATGAACACCTTTTCAGTGATGTACCAGGTCGTACTAGTGTGGTGGTGCATGATGTTGATGTGGGGGACTCCTCCCCTGTCAAGCAACACCCATATCGTGTGAATCCATTGAAAATGGATGTTCTGAGGAAGGAAGTTCAATACATGCTTGAACATGACCTTATTGAGCCCAGTAAGAGTGGATGGAGTTCTCCCTGTGTGTTGGTTCCAAAGCAGGATGGTTCTTTGCGTTTCTGTACGGATTACAGGTTGCTCAATTCGAAAACAAAGTCAGACTCGTACCCTTTGCCCCGCATCGATGATTGTATTGATCGCGTAGGGAATGCCAAATACGTCAGTAAGTTTGACCTTTTGAAGGGGTACTGGCAGGTTCCCCTCAGTGAAAGAGCGAAAGAACTGTCTGCATTCGTGACTCCTGACGGATTCTTCCAATACAAAGTGATGCCGTTCGGGATGAAGAACGCGCCCGCTACATTCCAGAGACTCATCAACACCGTCACGTCTGGCTTGGTGGGATGCGAGGCGTATCTTGACGACATCATAGTGTACAGCCATACATGGGAGGACCACCTTCTGAGAGTCAGAGCACTGTTTGACCGCTTGACCAGTGCCAACCTTACGGTGAACTTGAGGAAATGTGAGTTCGCCCGAGCAAAAGTCGTGTTCCTGGGTCATATTGTGGGACATGGTTCCGTCAAGCCTGTTGAAGCAAAGGTGGAGACGATCCTGAACTTTCCCCGCCCACAGAGTAAGCGAGAGCTGAGACGATTTCTGGGCATGACTGGCTATTATCGGAAGTTCTGCCATAATTTCGCTGATGCTGCAACACCGCTCACCAACATGTTGCGGAAAGATTCGCAGTTCGAGTGGTCAGATGACTGTCAAGTTGCTTTCAACCGGCTGAAGGCAATGCTAGCGAGTTCTCCGGTTCTTGCAGCGCCGAACTTCGACAAGCAGTTCATTCTTATGGTGGACGCGAGTGACACAGGAGGAGGAGGAGCCCTGATGCAGAAGGACGACAACGGAGTTGACCATCCCGTCGCGTACATGTCCAGAAAATTCAACAAACATCAGCGACGGTACTCCACTGTCGAGAAGGAGACGTTAGCGCTCGTCATGGCTCTTCGTCATTTTGACGTGTACCTGAACACTACAAAGTATCCAGTGCTGGTGTACACAGACCACAATCCGCTTGTGTTCCTGTCGCGAATGAGGAACAAAAATGGACGCCTAACCAGATGGGCGCTAGTGCTACAGGAGTACAACCTCGTGATACAGCACGTACGTGGAAAAGACAATGTCATTGCAGACGCTTTGTCCCGTGGATAAGATAGAAGTACGCATATTTCCACGGATAGGACAAAAGGACACAGATGTGCTTATTATCCATAGATAATAAGACTGGTAATGACTTGGAAACATGAACAATACGAGACAAAAGAAATGTGTTTCCATGCATTTGTAAGAAAATTATATTTCTCATGTTGAAGAAAGAGTGTTATTGATTGCTTTGAAATGATGACAAACATTGTGTACACTACTTTAATTTATTCGTTTTGTTCTTGTCTGCAGGGAAAAAGACAGCATGTTTTCCAAATTGTCGTGATTTTTGCACCAAAACAGGGCAAAATCATTTCCAGTGATATAGCATGAGTTTTGCTATGTTTTATGCTTTATGTGCTGAAAAAAAGGGGTTTTCAGTTATATAGCATATTTTGATACAGTGTATAATGTAGACATTGTATTAATTGGAATTGCAAATTAAGTTGCATTGCTGTTTGTAGAAAGCACACACAAACACACAAAAGCTGTTGTTGCTTCTCTTTAAATGCTTAATTTGTAAGAGTTGAAATATTTGTGGCATCACAGAATTTACCAACTATACACATTTTCCATAGCATAGATATCGATTGAGTGAAATTATGACATTATGATATTCATAATATTGTGAATGTGTAAGGTTCATGAGACCATACTGGTATACAGTCATAACCAGGTTATATTCATGTGATATCTTTTTTCAGAAACAGGGAGTATAGCAGGTGTTCACAATTGCATTGTTTTGCTGTACTCTAGTGTACTTATTGTACATTTGTCTTGATGAACAAGGCTTTACAGTTCTTGAACAGAAGTGTCAAGAAATTAGAAATGTAAAGATGTTTGTTAGACCAAACAGTTGAGCTGAACGCATTGTTATGTCAGTTTTCATCAAAGGTCAGATTGCTACAAGCTCACCATGTAAAAATGGTTACTAAGTATAGTGAATGGAAGATTACTTCTGTTATTGGTGACATAATACAACAACAAAACCGTATAAAGTTCAGTATTCAACCTGCATGATTGTCAGAGTATGCAGGTTAATCAGTGATATGTGTAGCGGTTTTTCTCAAGCATATGCACATCAAGCTAAGAGAGAAGTTTGATATGTCCATACTTATGGTATATTGTTTCATGATACAATTACAGTGTATTTTGTTCTGAACCAGCAGCATTTCTTAGATTTCGACTAGGTGTTGAAATGTTTGGCCATTTGATACTCATAAGCATTTCAGGAAAGCTAAAGAGAATACATGTTTCATGATTTATGACCAAGCAGAAAAAAAAAAAGAAGAAAAGAAAACAAGGAATGTTGTGGTTGTAAAGTTTTGCGCGTATACGCACATGCTTGTTCCGAGCAGGTAGTGGATCTATATTTAGACTTAGCCTACGCTCAAGAAAGGTTTTGATAAGGCTCATTAAGTCTGAGCTTGTTTATGTGAAGAATCCACTTTAGTGTATGAACACACAACTGTGCATTTTTATGTATCGTGTTTCGGAACATGTTTGTAACGACTGTTTGCAGTTTGACTGGAAAGTTCTTCCATAACTTCCCGTCTTAAGGGGGGAGATGTGATGCGCCTTGAACAAGGCTAATACCAATAAAGAGGTCCGCAGCAAGTTATCGCTCTCAGATCAAGACATGGCTTCCCAATCGTGGTCTTTTTGCAACGTTGTTGTGATGGTTTGGGTGCGATCTGCCAGGAATGGAGCGGAACATTTGATTGTCATGATGTGGTGATTGGGTTGAGTCGTGACACAATGGACAGAATAAACATCCCGATCCCTCCTGAGAAACCTCCCAAATGTTGTGTCGATCACAGTACTTTAGTTTCCAATGTCAAAACAAAACTGCAACCACATCAATCATCCCTGCATTTTGATATTGAAAAGACATAAGATAACAACGTCCACCACCAACAATGATTGTTTAATATACAAAAGTAATCGAACAATTGATCGGGAGTGTTCAAATCCCACGTGAGTAATCCTTATCATATGTGATTTTTATTTATTTATTTATTTATTTTTTTGCTATTGAGTAATTAGGCAAAAGAGGTTAGAAGAAATCTCTCTATATACACCTCCCTAAACGGACCGAGTGATTGGCATTCTTAATTGGTCGTTGAGAATTATAATTTCTTCATATTTCAGTATTTTTTCAAGAATTTAATGTTTATGAAACATCAGTATGCATGTCATGGTAAAGGATATACTTTCAATTCAACAAAGGTAGAAAGTGGTCAAGTAGTTACCCTGTTTCATCACGACTATGAAAAGACCCTCTTCTCTTTTACTAGAATATCACGCATCTAATCTGAAAGTGAAAAAATTGTATACCAGTTCGCACTATTTAAATCCTGGTCTCCAGTGGATGACGAAGTTCAGTGTTGAACAGTACTGTAGCAACGCCTTTACTGAAGCATAGTTCTGCAAGGTTGTACAACTGGCCTTGGCAGCAGTGTTCTAATTACAGCTGATCTTCCCACGACCCCTCGGTGACTGGCACATCCTCATAGGCTGTTCACGATCGCGGAAGAAATGGCTTCCCCTGGATGGCTTTTTATTTGTTTCCTTATCTATGACCTTTCCTCAGCGCTTGGATCTCCTACAAGATGTAGGCAAATTGTATTTTTGCTTACTGTATTTCAGATATCCTATTTTCTTCTCAGTGTATGTGGATCTGCTTGGATAGAAAAAAAAAGTCACAATTGACTTGAATGTCATCATCACGTAAAATATTGCGCGAAGACATGGTCTCATATTGATAAGTTTGGGTTACATAACTGCGATTATCTAATTTTCACATACTTGCAGTGGAGGGCAGTGAATCTCTATTTTCTGTGTGATATGACTTAGGAATCGGAGAGAAATAGAAACTGCAAATTAATTCGTTTCTTCAAAATCATGTCATTTTTTCTGAGCGGAAAGAATTGACAAGACTGCGGAAAATCTTATGAAGTAACATTTTTAAGGATTTTCGCATATTCTTTACTACAATTTTTTTGTTCTCTTTTTCCCTCAGATTTCACTCTCAACTGTTCAGCAATATCAGTAGAGAGGACGATATCTTGTGATAGAGAGTGCGTTAAACATAACCACAGTTGGGTAGTGGTGGCACCACGGGGACGACGAATTCTAACTGATATTGAGTCTATCAGCAACGTAGTGATGGTTTTTGACATATTGGATGAATTATCAAACAAAACATCTCTAAATCTGATTTTGAGCCACACTCCACCTCCCCCTGTTTTATCACTGACCCATCGTTTGAAACTCCGGCTGTGGGATATAGGATATACCTTTCCAGTGACATTCAGGATGATCGCAAGGTGTTACGAAGGCAAGTATAAATTTCGCTGGTATGATCTTACCAGTAATATCCATATGAGCACATAATATGCCACTTAATCTTTTTCCCCCTTTTTTGAATGTTGTTCTCGGTCTTTTTTTTTTTAAATCTTAAGATATATAGTGGCCATAACCTCTTTCATACAGACTGGTGTTGCACCAGGATGTCACCCAATCTTGTCTGGCAAAAGAGAAAATAGAAATAATGAAGACGAGTGGGGTTTTGGGGGGCCTAAACTCTCAGCTGTTCCATAATATAACTTCCTATGAGTTTCACTGGGCTTCATGTGATAGAAACACTCTAGTTGAATACGGGTCTTACATACTCTTTTTATCTGCTTTTCCTGACTTCCGTTTTGGTGGCATGCATTGCGCCCATAATCCTCTACCTCCCCCCCCCCCCAAAAAAAAAAAAATCAAATAGTATAATCAAATTGATTGTATTGAAAATAAGATTGCAAAATTGACAATCTGGAGTAGGTTTGTTTGAATTTCTAACAATATTCAAACAACTGAGATTTCCGAGCATTTTACAAAATAAAGATGATTGAAGCTATCTCTCGATTTCATGATTTTACCTAATACGTTCGCATCACTTTTAAAGGAGAACTCCAGATGATTTTCAGACGTTTACATTAGAACAACTATGAATTAGTTATACTGAGTACAGAGTTTCACAATTTGATATGACTTGGATGAGGAATAAGAATGTTTTAAAATTTATAACAAATTGCAATGAAGAACGATGATGATATGACAGCCTTACCATAAGAATGCATGAGTTGGGGCTCAAGGAGGCAGAACGAAAGAAGAGGGTATGCATACATTCTACACAGGCAGGTGAACTTGTTTAATAGCCAAGCGGTATTGTAATAGAATTACACTGCTACATTTCTGAAATAGTATGTGAGGCTCCTGTGTCATCAGCAATGTTCAGTGTAATTTGTTTAAGATTTTCCGAGTAATGGTTTCTCTGCTCAAGGACCACAATAAATTCTACAAATCTATACACGGAGCTGTCGATTTATGTACTAAATGATGTAAAATTGTGAAAACCGTCTGAAATACCCCTTTAAATAATGGGGTGACTGTCTAGTGAACTCAACACACATTGCAACAAAAAACACAAAATATGACACATTGGCAATTCACTCTAAAGAGGCAAAGGGAGAAAACAAAAACCACTTTAATTCTGTGTATCCTGTGCTTAACATACAAAGTCTTCGAAATCAACTTATATATATATATATATATATATATATATATATATATATATATATGACCGTGCACCACAAAACAAACAAAAAGTCGCACATGAGGACTCAAAACAGGTGAAATGGGTCAACTATGTCAATCTTGAGTTTTTCATATTTTCTAAAAGATCTATCTTTCTTCTACATCATTCTGTAGTTTGGAATCATAACAGGAATGGAAAATGTGTTTTCCGCAGTTTTTCTACAACCCTTTTTTTTTGGGGGGGGGGGGGAGAAAATAGAATGATCAGGTATGTCTCAGAGTCTCCATCTAATTTCTTGAAATCCTTTACACTCTCTTCACTTTCAAGTCTAATAACTTTTGAAAGGATAACTCTACTGCTTTGAAAGTTGGCATTAATCATGGGCAGAATTTGCTGATAGAACCTGCCTAATTTCAGCTAAATCTGATAATCCCTTCATTGTTGTTGCTCCGGTGGTTGACATCCTGTGTTTTGTCCCCTTCATCGCACAGCTAGCGCGGCTTGGTGACAGATTAAGCGCTTGAATAGACCCTGTACTTCAGAGCCTCTTTTCTCAATTCACACTTTTTCAGAGTGTGTACTTTCTTTCCAGTATTTAGGTAGGTTAGGGGAGTCCATTTGAATTGAGTTATACATCGTTTTAAAGCTTAGAGTCTGCTCTTTCCGCCCTCAACTAAAAATCCATGTCTGGCGACTTTTTGTTGGTTTTGTGATGCAGGGTCACATATATGTATATATGTATATATATATATATATATAGATATATATATATATGCTGTACATGTTTTTTTTTTTTTGGGGGGGGGGTCTGGGTTGCATAAGACTTATTCTAGACAAATTGTTTTGGCTTAGTATTGTTGAGATCGAGAACAGTTTCATTCGGGATTGGAACAAACGGAAATAATTGACGTCATGCCTGCCAGGAATGTCCACTGAATAGTACAGGACATTCCTACTAATCTTGTAGTATTAGACCATCAGAAAGAGTGACTGCAAACTGCACAGTCAAATAATTAAGTTAAAAAGAGATATTTTTTGAATTACTGGTCTTTATAGTGTATCATATCCTTTACATTTCTAGCTATCATACTGCGCTAACAAACAGTTACCTGCGTCATTAAACGTCCGTACATTGCGACGTGACACATGTCGCCACTTATCATAACATTCGAAGTGCTCTTTCGCCTCTATCAAACTTGTATCACTTTATTTTTGTATACTTTCGCGAATGGAAATAATTGTATTTAAAATTCTAATTTCATCTTTCAAGATCACACAAATGTTCTGATGCTCGGTTTGATATCAACTAGGCTGCAATTCCTTAAAAAAATAATAATAAAAAATAGATATAACAAATGGATATGAAAATGGAGCACCTCATACTTATATCGAAATATTTGTTCATTTATCTCATTTCATTTTGTTTCCAACAAACGTGTAATCACAGTATAACGACTTGATTAACGTTTTTTTTTTTTTTCAAAAATCAATACAGCTTCGTTCCTATAATAAGGAAAAACCATATAGCAAGGAAATAGAATCATGTATCAAAGAAAAGTCGTTGGAAATGGAGGGGCTGCTCTAAAACTAGTTTTGTAAGATGCAGTCCCCCTCCTTTGATTCCTTTCTAGACAAACCATCTGTTGAGCTGGTGGACGGATCATCTCCTCTCGAAGGCTTTGTAGTGGTCCTCGAGACAGACAAATATATTTGCTCCGATGGGTTTACCGCTAAAGCTGCTGAAGTGGTCTGCGGAGACCTTGGTTTCCCAGCGGCGGAGGAGTTTTCGGGTCAGACTTTGCCTAGTATAGCAACGGAGAACAGGACCCAGCGGCTATCATGCTCCAACGGTGACTACAATATTGTGCTGGTTGGATTATTAACTCTTTATGTGCCACGTTCGCATGTCCGACTCAGTCGACGGCTTGCCAACTTCGCATATTCTGCTCAACAAACAAAGCCGCCAAAACCGATCGATAAATCGCTAATCACTGCTAATCCCGCGGCACAATGAAAGCGTTTCTCGTGCTTTTGTTTCTCTCTTATGTGGTAATTGAATATCAAGCGGTGTTCCCAACTAGATTTGCTCGTACATTTTAAGTTTCTGTCAAGGTTTTATGCGCAAAAGTCATGCCTTTAGAGTAATGTAGCAACTGGTCATTCAAAAGAAACATTGAAAATACTACATTCGTCATACAATTTATATCGAAACAAAGCTTGGCCTTCCTCTTTAACTTTGCCTACTATTATGCCCATCTTAACAGAAATTTGTAGAAGTTATACAAATTGGAAAAACAGAATTCTTTCTCAAAGCATGACTACCTTCGTGTCTCAAAATAAGGTGGCACACAGGGGGTTTGCACCGTGGCACATAAAGAGTTAATCAACCTACATTGAAATGTAATAACAAAGAAACAACAACAGCAGCAACAACAACAACAAATTAAAGAACGAAACGCCGGACTACATCCAAAATGTTCAAAAGTTTTTAGTTACAAGTTTAATGTTAGTTAAATCATGCTAAGAAATACATTGATGCATTATCTCTTATGATTCATTTTCTCAAGAAGCATAGGGGCACCGTTTAATCCAAGTTGCCAGTATCTGGCAATTTTAGTAAATCCGTGGCTTTGAATGGCTGGGAAATTCTGGTCACGACTGTTCCTATGGTAACTGTCAGAGAGAAATGCCCCCGGATTTCCACTGAGATATGTTGTACCTGAGACCTTCTTCAAACGTTAATATGGCAGACCGCATATCAATTTGAACTGTTTTGAGAAATTCATCAACACCCTTTACAATACATCGGAGTACGTGATATAAATGGCTTCCATTAATTCAATGCACAGATTCTTACCAGTTTCAACGTTTCACGGATTGTTTGCTGACAACAGACGTGTGTCTCTCGAATAGAGCTGTCAGACTCAAGTGCCGAGGTGAGGGAAAAAGTAATATAACGTGCAGCATCACGTATAATAATCAGTTTATACATTTTTGCACTGCGGATATAATACACATGCTATTTCATTATATCATCACAAGTATACCAGTATATTACATAATGAAAATACCACATACTATTCCACTTAGATATAACAATACACAAGTTCAGAGTTCATCTCTTTGAACCTAGATATCATAAACAAGCTTGTACAGGATTGTATTCATGGGATGTTACTTGAATTAGCTGCTCGATTTTGTTTTTGTTGTTTGTTTGTTTTTTATCCACGGGTTGGTGAGACAATCACTGATAACAAGCAAAGACACAATAACGACCAACAAAACAGAACTACAATTAATTCTAAAAACTGTCATTACATCCTGTCTCTACATAGAACCTGGATTTCTTGGATGTTATCACGCCGACGGAAAATCGTTTGCGAATACGACTGATTTCCGGTTTAACGTTCGTCCTGACGAAGAGTGTGCGTCTACCTGTGGCAGAAAACCCGGAATCTATGACATTGTAATTGAAGGCATGCGTCAGGAGGGATGCCAATGTTTCCTATCAGAAGCCTTTTTCATCATGATTTCTGGCGGTGGTTATCCTAACAACTGGACGTGCCCAAGCGAGGCAGAAGTTGTATTTGCTCATCATGTCTATTCTTCATTTAACCGTATGTATGACAAAACTGAACTATCATGAGTGTATTACATAACACAACATGAACAAATACAACATTAAGAACCATTAAACACTTCACACACACGCGCGCGCGCGCACACACACACACACACACATGAGGACTTTATATATATATATATATATATATATATATATATATATATACGTGTATGTACGTGTTTGGAACATTATGTAATCTTTCATCGAATCAGTCACTCATTCCATATTTTCTTGATTCCCTTTTTCATACAGTCTCTGTCGGGTTTTGTGATCATCCCGGCTATAACGCACATGGTTATTGGGACTCTAACATCACGAGGTTTGGCGCTCAGATAAGTCTCACTTGTGAAGAAGGTTACGTCGTCAATGGCAGCGCAACGTTGCAGTGTGAAGGATCATCTGGAGGGTCGACTTACTTTCCGGTTTGGAATGCTACAGTCCCGACCTGCCAGGCAGTCAGAAATGAAACAAACGGTCAGTCGTATTGAACAGTCTTACAGCATGTCATGATATGTAGCAGGATAACATTTGCTTGAACAAGAGAGTAACGATGAAGAACTGAAATTATTGTTCACCCTCAATGCTCTTTTTGGATCACATGCAAAACCACAATGCTACTTCGTTTCGATATCACTATGGAAACAGGTAAAGTCAACTCGCATTATTTTGGATTAAATTGTACAAGCCCAGCGAAACTGCTATTCTTTAGGGCGTCACCCATGGTGGTTTAATACAACACTGTACTTGACATTTAGTGACTAACTACATTAATTTGGTCTGCAATGGAACTCAAAACAACCAACAAGCAGATTTGGTATCGCGCAAGAGATACATCCATGTCCAATATCTCCAATTTCACAACAAATGTCAACGTCCTACAGTAACAAGCTTGTTGCCAAGTTAGGCTATGAGAGTTGACTGTTATGATGGTTGCTGAGTAATGGCCAAAGAGGTTCAATATGAAATGGGGTAAACGCTCATCATTCGCTCACCATATGAGGTATCAGGTTGACTAGTGGAACTGGGAACCCGGAAGTGCCTTGTAAAAGGTACACCTTTGAATGTGGAAACGGTTTAGCAAAAACAAAGCAAGCATTTCATTAAGGAATATCAATAACCTATGTTTTTTTTTTCATATGCTGCCAGATTATATCAAAGAAATACATTCACGAGATAGCCATGTGTTCTGATGAAAAGTAAAGGGCTCGCTGTAATGTGTCAAGCAACAAAATTGTCAAACGCATGGACACGTCAATTTCACAGGCAAACATACTATCACACTTAAGGCCGTGTCACACCTGTCCGGGCAAACTACTTGGGCTTTTTGAGGGAGGGATTTTCCAGTATGCAGGATAATTTTCCTCGGGTGGACAAGAATGTTTGCGAGTTTCGCACTTGTTTCTTACCTACTACTACGTGCTGCTTACCTTCTACTTGCGTGTATTCCGTGTGACCTGCGTAAGAGCTTTGAAACCGATCCATTTTCAGTTACGAGCGACTCACGGGTACTGAGAAGTACCTGCATTGAGGTTGGCTGCGAGGTGCTGCCGTTAAGAGGCTCCTAACTAAGTTCTGCGTTCGAACGTGTAGCGAACCCCCACGACTCACTCGGAAGAAGTCTTGAGCATGCTGAAGGCCTTGTCATACCGTATCTGGGGAAGTTTTGCGGCTTGATTTGCGGGGGAAACACATTTGCTACTCGGATCTCACCGCATTTGGTCCGCACCTGACAGTACCTAGCGCGTACCTCGCCTGTAGTTGCCCGGAGGTGCGCACGCAAGTCCGATTTAACCGCAGCCAAGTTTTGAGCATGACCAAAACCCTTTTTTCCGGGTGAGTCGCGGGGATACCCGGAGAGATCCACGCAGAACGCCAGTAGGAGGCCCTTAGCGGCAGCACCTCGCAGGCAACTCCCACGCAGGTACCTCGCAGTACCCGTATGCAGCCAAGATAATGACATTCAGTGGAATTTCTGCCATTCCTTCAGAGGAATTCCTTCACTGAGTTGTCAGCCCTCACGCGCCTGGCACACAGTATACCCGCAAGTAGAAATTAAGTAGAACGCGTCCAGCAAGTAAGACACATGCACTGATTCTCCAAAATCCTTGTCCGCCCTCAGAAATTGTCCAATATGCTGGAAAATCCCTACACGTAACAGGTGTGACAGGGCCTAACCATGGTTTCGGGTAAAAAGATTTGCGTGCGGACCTCAGGACGACTACGGGTGAGACACGTGCTAGTTACTGTCATGTGTGAGGACCTCCGGGTAGCAAAAAGTGTTCTTCGCAAATTGCACGTAAGGCTTGCCCGGAAAGGTGTGACATGGCCTTTAAACACACTCTCCCGCACCCACAAATGTTCCTGTCTGGATTTGTATTCGCGAAATATTTCTTAATCATGATTTGAAAGTCAAAGTATCTTCAATGAAATAGGATAGAAATTGTATGAATGGATTTTAGAAATACTCTGGTATATATTGAGTAATGATTTCATTGACTGCTACGTCACCGTAATAGTAACAGTGCCCACATGCACACACATTTAATGTATCTGGCGCATCGCTTCGTGACAGCGCAGTGTATCGAGTAAACGCAAGGTTCACTCTTTCCATCGCGCTGAGCTTTGTCTTTTAATCGATGTGTTAACATGTTTCTTCAGCACGGTACATTCATTGTACAGTAAATTTCTTTTTTCAATTTTCATCCCTCTCCCTTAAAGCGCATAGAGAAACTACGGTAGTCATATGCGCTACATAAGCACTGCATTATTATTATTATTATTATTCAGCAGACAACCCCCCCCCCAAAAAAAAAGGGGGGGGGGGGTCTCACCCGCGCCCAAAATCGCCCGAATTCAACTTGCAATCGGCTAAGACTCAATTTCTTTGTTGCCACTTCCGGGGTAAAAACAAAACAAACAAACAAACAAAAAACAAACAAAAATATGTATGTATTTCTATGTCTTGTGTCAAAATCAAATTATAAATATATATATATATATATATATATATATATATATATATAACCGTGCATCACAAAACAAACAAGAGGTCGCAGCCTTTGTTTTTACGTGAGGGCTCAAAAAAGATGGAATCGGTCACTCGAGTCAATGTTGAATTTTTCATATTTTCTGAAAGAGCTATCTTTCTTCTACATTATTCTTTAGTTTGGGATCATAACATGAATGGGAAAGTGTGTTTTCAGTAGTTTTTCTACAACCCTTATTTTTTTTTTTTTTGGGGGGGGGGGGGAGTAGAATGATCAGGTAAATCTTAGAGGCCCTTTTTCATTTCTTGAAATCGTTTGCACACTCTTCACTTTCAAATATAATAACTTTTGAATGGATAATGTCACTGCTTTGAAAAATGGTACTAATCATGGACAATAGAGCATGCCAAATTTCAGCTTAATCTAATAATCCCTTCATTGTTGTTGCTCCGATGGTTTACTTCCTGTGTTTTGTCTTTTTCATAACACAGCTAGCGTTGCTAGGTAAAGATTACACACTGTACTTCAGAACCGCTTCTATGAGGCGTACTCTATTAGGATCTGAAACCTCTTTAGTATCGACGTAACTATCTGTTTAAAAATAGTAACTGTAACGTCTCAGTTTTAATTAAAGGGATGGTACAGTATTGGTGGAGATGAGAATTGGGCTTTAAACTTTTTGCGAGATACCAAGAAAACACTTATGATATAGTACAGAGCATACCATTTTAAGAGGAATTCAAAGTTTATTTGACGAAAATCGGGTTTGGAATGACTGAAACAGCCAAAAATAAAGTAAAACAAAGCAATTGTGATAAAGTGTGGGTCCCACACTTTATTAGAATCACACTTTTTTTGATATCTCAGCCGTTTCAAAACCAATTTTCATCAAATAAACATTGAATTCCTCATAGAATTACATGCTTTTTCATATTTCATGAGTGGTTTCTCATTATCTCATCAAAAAAAAAAAAAAATGTTCGAAACCTGAAATTAGGTCTGAACCAAAACTGTACCATCCCTTTAATTAATAATAATAATAATAATAATGATAATAATTAGACAAATTTGTATAGCGCAGCTACTATGTGAATATTCTACTGCGCTGTGATATAACAGAGCTCCTGATATTTTTACTGATTAGACACAAGAAAAATAGATAACAAATTAATCAAAGGCTTCTGAAAAAAAGGTAAGTCTTCAATAAAGATTTGAAGACACCAAGTGATGAGGCCTTCCTCATTTTCTCAGGTAATTTATCCCAAAGTTTTGGAGCAGCACAGCTGAAGGCACAATCCCCCAAAGTTACTTTCGTTTTTAAGTGAGGTTGCTTTAGAAGCAACTTATCCTGTGTACTTCGTAAATTATGAGAATATGAATGTGATTTCATTGATATCAATTCTGATAAATAACCAGGTGCTTGACCATGCAGTATTTTGTAAACAAGTAACAAAATCTTAAATACAATTCTCTGCCTTACTGGCAACCAATGTAATTTCATCAAAACAGGTGTAATATGTGAAAATTTTGACGAACTGGACACAAGTCTCGCACATGCATTCTGAACACGCTGAAGCTTGGTTGGTTTTGCAATTGATCCTTTATTAACACATAAAATCCTCTTACTTCATATTTGTTCTTAAAGTGAGACTTTCCCACTGGGAGGATAACATGTGATGAGCATCTTCACAGCTTTTGCAAAGTCCATCATACATTTTGATGCAAGCATCATTATCGCATAGATTTGTATACAGCCTGACATTACCCAAGCAATTGCTACTCTATCGTATGTTTTTTATGTTAAAACTAGCCCAAGCCCTGCACAGAACACAGACTATACTTATAATGGTGAGTAAGACGACGAGTAAACGTATGCATGTTTCTGTTTGGTCGATGATAAAAGTAAAAAATGGGGGGGGGGGGATTAATGATAACTGATGACAATGACAACAACACAGCATGTTTAAACAGTCGTTAACAAGTCTATGATTGGTTTTTCAGATTTGAAGAGGATTGATGCTTCAGTTGAAACCTATACTTATTAGTCGTATTTTCCACCAAAACAGTACGAAAACACCCTACACAACGAGTAACGACACTGCAAGAGTCAACTACCACCGTTTCGAGTGAGTTCCGGATACCAATATTACTGTGTGTGTGTGTGTGAGTGTGTGTGTTCGTTTCTTTATAATTATGTGTTGTTTGTGTCTTTTTTTCTGAATACATTTAATTTCATTATAACCGAAGTATCAGCCGCTAAAACCAAGCATTAATCATTCATTATCGTTAAATGATTTGCAGAATTTTATGTATTATTTTATTTTACCCTCAACACATGGAAACAAACCCCTTGTTTCAGTTCATTGTCATCACTTCTCGCAGTTTACATAAATACCAGCATATAACAATTTGTTAGTGTTTGATTGGTAATGTTTATATACACGTAAGATATGTTGATTTTTTTATGTTTTGTGATACTGACAAAAGTTATGCTTCACTAAGATTTACATGTCATTTGAATCTTGTACATGTAATGTATTTTGCTATTTTTTGTAGAAAGCATTTAAACAAAACATTATAATATTCTGATATTGAAAATATATTATTAAAATGAATTGAATTGAATTGAATTCAATTCAATTGATTGAATTTGTTTTTCTTCACGTGCATTAAAAAGCAACATCCTATTCTGGCATCTTTGCTTTAAGTAACTCAGCGAGAAATTTAGTAGGGATTCTTGGGAAGACAGAAGAAAGCTCTTCATATTATTTTCAACACCGATATTCTTTTACATACTAAATCAGTGTTCCTCGAAAATGAAATATTCAGTGCTAAAGATTTTGTATCTGTTTCTGATAAATGCATGTACTAAGTATTATACCTTTAAACCGACAAACTAATGTGCTCTACGGTAGTAGTGAAGAATTACGATACTTCACAATCAAACTTGTTTTACTCACCCTTTTGATATGGACACAATTTGCAAACGTCGCTGGGCACAACCTCTGCATTTCGTATAATCAGAGCTAAAAGGAGCACAAAATTTAAAAACAAGTTGTTACTGAATGCAAGAAGTGGTGATATCATACATATTTCATTTCATGGTGCTTCCTGTTAAAGCTCTTGCCAATCTTTCACTGGTCAGGCCTTGTATCATCTCAGGTATAACATTGTAACATCAATAGTGTCCGTGTTTCTTGTTCCTATGTACTGTGCTAGTATTCGAGGGGATCTCCCCTGGAACATCCATTTCCATTCTAATTCTTCATCTTTGTGTTTGCGGTGCTTATCAAAAGGCTGGCTTCAGATCTAATCCTGGGGCCTGTTTACGAGAGCTTTCTTTTTGAAAAGAGTTATACATTGCGATATGTTCAGTTTCTATTATAGAAAATGTTAATTTGTGAAACGTTATATAATAAACCAATGACAAATCAGTAATGACGACAAAGAAATTGATGACAGACAAACACTGCCATTGGGCATAACATAATGCAAGAAATTGTGTAAATTTTAACTAAGTCAATTAAGCTCTATTTTGTATGTATATAATATAAAATACAAAAGAGGGCGTAATTTCTTTGCCGTTATCATTGGTTTAACTGGTATTGTATTTCATTTGGGAAAACAGTGGAGACGAACTTTGTTGCTCAGCTATAAACCGCATAAACTTATCAAAAATAATAACAACAACAGCAGCAGAAAGAAAAACAACAACAACGAATATTTTAAAGCATGTTTATACGATACATGAACGATCATTGCTGTACATGACGCAACCAGACAGCCAGTTTTTTTTGTTTGTTTGGTTGTTTGCTTGTTTTTTTTTTTTTAAGCAGGCCTGAATATAATTATTCATGTCAAGCCTTTTGTTTTGTGGCTCCCCTGTTAACTCTGGTAAGCCATTGTCAGAGAATGAATCAAATCAATTCAAATCTAATTAAGTTAAACCCTAACCGTTCTTTCCCTTTCTCTGCATTACTATTTTTTAGAAGACTTGAATTACCGGCAGTGTGGCAACACATTGTTTGTTGGGTAGACACATTATCTCTTAATTTTCTTCTTTTTTGCTTCATTTTCCCTCTATACTCAATAAAAAAGGAGAGTGTGAAATGTGTGCGTCGAAACCCTGCAGTTAAGTCTAAAAATAGTCACTAAGGCTTTGATTTCTTTGTTTTAGATCCCTTCAAATTATGTTTTCATAAAGTTTTAAAGTTTCTTCCTGTTCCGCCTGCCATTGAGGATGAGTCAGAGCACTGCTACAGATCTCACCTTTAACCTCATTTCCTCTAAAAAAGGAGTTCCTGAATCCATAAATCTAGCTGTTATAACTCACAAGAATAATCTATTATCATGTAATATAAAAGAAAGAAAAATATATTTGTGTTTTCTTTGAAGATCACCTCATGAAACAATTCCATTTTCCCCTGTACTTCAGTTTCGACAGGTCCGAGGACAAAGTTTATCACGTACACATCTGGAGCTCTGTCTGTCATTCTTGCGCTGCTTTTCATACTTTCATTGATCTGGTGTAAGAATCTACAGAAAAGGTAATTCTTTGCAGTTTCTTATAATCGAATAATATGGAACATTGATTGAATGTTGATACAGCTATTATAAACGTGTGTGCACCCTTTAACTTTAATACGTTTCTGTACAACATCACGGCCACAAAGACGCTAATGACATCCTCAAGGTCGTAATGTAGCACACACACACACACACACACACACCCACACACACACAGGAGAGGATAAATACAGTACTGTATCTTCTCATTATTAAGCACGACAATCAAGCCATTTTACCTGCTATTCAGGTTCTTATTTTTTTTGTTGTTGATTAAGCTACTGGTATTTTTTTTTTACTTTGTCCTACACTTCACAGGAGTAAAATTAACAATGCTAATGTAATACAGAAAAAGAAATGGTTATGAATATAAAAGCACCTTTTTTAGAACTTGTGTTTCATTTTTGCTCCAAAACATGAACGTTATCTTGAAAAAAAAAACAACAAACAGAAAGAAAGATCAGTCCAACCTAATTCGACCATCATGTCTGCAAGAAACACCAGCCCTGTATTAATGACATCAATACCATCAGGTAAACAGATCTACGTTCAAAGAATCTTTATCACCGCCAATGTCATCGTGTTTATTTTTTAAGCAGTTGAATAAATTAAAATAATGGAAACGGAGAGACTTGAAACGTTTGATTTTCATGAAAAACCTGTGTTATATTTATACCTGTTTTTATATATTATACTTATGTCCATTATATTAAAACATGTTCTAAATATTGTGTCCTATCATTTCATTCTTTAAAAAAAAATAGGCGTAGACATCCCAAAGATTCAAAACAGTCGAACGCCAACTCAAGGGAAGAACCGCTGCTGACACGTCATGCTAACTCGTCAAACATTCATACGGGCACACTGGATCATGTTGTCTCCTCGCGCAGAACCGAAACTGGCACTTGCGCTGTAGGTCGATCTTTTCCTGAAAATGCTAAGAACATAAATGAAGTCTCAGTTCATCATGGGGATGCGTGTCACGTCTACCGGAACTTTGCAAAGGTAATCAACACAAATTGTTATCTTCAAGATTACAGGTTTTGACTTTAGATCTGATATTGTTACTGTTCCCACTTGCTTGCGTTGTGCATTATAATTGCGTTTTGGACTTTAAGAAAGACTTTCAATCATTTTTTTTTTTCATGATCACGTAGATTTTATATATACATTTATATGTATATATCAAATCTACGCGATCATGAAAAACAAACAAACAAACAAACGCCAAAGTGTAATATACATATATACAGTGTATAATATATATATATATATATATATATATATATATATATATATATATATACATGTATATATATCCCTAGTTGGCACCTTAGGGAGACATATTGGGGGGAAGTGTCTTCATTAGGGAGACAACTGGTCATTAAGGAGACAATTTTCGTGTCTCCATTGCGTAAATTGCCATTGAACATGTATTTTAAAATTCGCATATAAAACAAATGGAAATGTCTTCCAAATGACCCATCTAGGAGTATATATATACATGTACATATATATATATATATATATATATATATATATATATATATATATATATATAAAATATAATATATATATATATATATATATATATATATATATATATATAACATTCTGGCGTTATTAGAAAATTCCTTCCTATCCTATGGCTGTATATGGAGTGCGGGGAGACAAAGAATTGGAAAAGTTATGTTATCACATCGTCATTGCTAGACTGGTTAAGCAAATTCGGCAAGAGTCAACTGGTGTTACGTCATGACTAGTCTCTAATCATTCTGGCGAGTAAGCATTTGTGAATTGGCACAGGAACGGATGTTAACGACTTCTGAGATTAACGCCGGATTCAGTGAAGTGTTCTATATGATCAGTCAGAAATGGATAGGTATAGCTGCTGATTACGTTGACATATGAAAATATGAATCATCATGCAGTTGGTCTATTAAACGCGACACTCCAACCATTGCCAACGGATTTGCGCATACGTACAAGACGTATTATGTTGAATATTAGGGGTGAAAAGGTAATAGCTTTTGACATGAAAAAAGAAATCGAACCCACTGGAAATGCATTTGTTTAGACTGGTATAATAGTATACACCGTCTTTTCACATAAATGGAATAATTGATAATTTTGATATCAGCACACATAAAAGAAATACTTGTAGTCATTGGTTTGAACGCAAGTGCGTACCTGCAACCGTGTATGCAGAGATACCAAAATTGTATGTTGTCAAACAGCTTCAATCAGTTTCTTTTCAGCCTGTATTCGTCATCTTATCTTTAAAGGACCACACTCCTCCATTGGAACGGGGCAGCGAACATAATATTCTATTTTCAGGGGACACTGCTGCACGCCGTCTACATGTTATCAACCAAGGTGACGAGGAAGTTGCCAAGTACGAAAACACTATAGCAGCTGACGACAAAGAGCTCTACATGGACATGTCAGGTGCTGTTCTATCCAAGAAAGAGAACACCATCCTTATTCAGTCGAGTTATATCGGAGCAAATGAAGACACTGATGTAAATGGATACCTTGTATCCAATATAAATTTTTCCAATGCGCGAAAATTCGCCAAGTACAAACCATATGCAGTGTTTTATGATACAGGGGCCTATGATTATGGCGGTGCTCCACCCTATGCTGACGAAAGGAGCATAAGTGTTTCTTGTCATTCCGGAGCTGCAGATCACAGTGACTTAACTCGACAGCGTGACTTTGAATGTGCAATTTACAACGAAATTCCCTCACCTGATGATGATCTGAAGTGCATCCCGGAGCACCAGTACTGGGATGTCGGTAGACATGATAAAAACGACCGCGTTGAGATGAATCTGAGCGATTCCTTTTATTCCGCATCCATCTACTCAAGCAAGTCAAGGCAGCATCGTGGGGTGGATCGGTCTTTCGAGGTACACACAGGTCAAATCGTCTATAATCAATTTGTGCAGGCAGATGAATTAAATTCCACCACGGCCCACATGTATGAAAACGAGATTTAGATGGGGTTACCAAAATAGGTAAAGGTTAGGGACACTTCAATTCAGTTCAACAATGAACGACAAGCCCAGTAACCAGAAGTCTATATTAACCTTTATGCGGGATCACGTAGCGTATTGTTTCTATCCCTATGATGAACCTATTTCCCTAGAAAACTGCAGTCGCTATTAGTGGTTGAATTGCAGTCGCACATGATTTAATGAGGTTCATCCCTTTCAAGTCATGTTTATGATATTAGGTCTAGGTGTCGGCATCTTTTATTGTGGCAATGCTACAAGTACCATTTACGAAAGTACTGTAGGCCAGCTTGAAATCGGTGAAAAGAGAAACCAAGAAGAACATTTTCTAGCATAGCAGTAACTTCCTAGGATATCCCTAGGTTATTGGTGCAAATCAATTGCATCTTACGTGGGATTGACACTTTTCTTTCGTGAGTGGCTCTGGTTTGTAAAACCTGCTGACAACCATGACTCTGATGGGATAGTGTGCTTTATCATTAACATTGCCATGGATGGTAAAGCTTAGGACGTGGTTTTGGGAGAGTAAACGAATTGTGGAGACTGATGCAATGATTTCTGTGACTCTGGCTGTGAAGAGTGATGAACTTATGGATGTGTATGTGTGTGTCTGTGTGTGTGTGTGTGTGTGTGTGTGTGTGTTTTTGAATACAATGTCTGCATTGAATAAAGTCTTGTAACAATAGTGAAATGCGGAAACGCTATGAGGAGTTGCAAACCACATTTCTATTACATTAAATCATAAGATATTGTCATGATTTCTTGAAGATTATTGCAGAAGGAATCTACTAAAAAAGAATTTGCTATTTTCTTCTATAAAAAAAGAAAAGTATGAATGATCAAACCTGGTAACCAAGAGAAAAAAAAGATGAAATAAAAACTGCAACAACAGCTCCTGCAAAAACTACAACAATAACTAACAGCGTGAGATCATCAATAAACCAAACAACAACAACAACAACAACAACAACAACAACAACAACAACAACAACAACATGCAGATGACACAATAGAAAAGCATTCAGCTTATCGTTTTGAAAAGTTTCGTTGATTTTTCAGCACTAATCACTGTGTTTATTCATTGTAGTGAATTATTCACTATTAAGTCCTAGGACCTGATTGTTAGGTCAATGTCCTATAATGTTCTTTATGCAATCTATTTGCTAATTTAGTGTAACTAACCGAGAGCTCGACGCTCCGCACGGTGAAATTTGACGACACGCCAAATGCTTTTATTGTCGAGCTTGAGCTGTCTGCTTATGGGCAAAACAACCGACACAAAGTCACTGCAGCCCAATTGATGTTGCCTCTAAAATACAAATGAAATTTTGGGTGAGGAAGAATCCACCCAGCGTGAAATTGCATACCCTATCGCATATGCACGTATGTTTGTTTGTTTTTTAATATCGTTTCATGTGTTTCTTTTCATTATGTGTGTGTGTTTGTGTAAGTGTCTGTGCGTGTGTACAGTATGTTTTGGGACCACGAAAGTGGCCTCGTCAAGTCAATGATGCCGGTCAGTTCTGTGGCCAAAGGGATTTTAAAATAAGCAATAATATTTTGAATACGATTTCATCTTCTACTATTTGGAAAAGGGCCATTTAGAAACGACTGTGAGTTCGCCTATGGGGTGTGAGTGCCCTATAACATGAAAAAAAAAATACTCCTCTAAAAACATTGTCAGATATATATTTATGGATGGATGTGGTTGTTCACAGACACTGGATAACTTCATGTCATATTAGGAGAATTATCAAATATAACGCTCCCATTCTTAACCCCCACCATCGATCCCACCATTGGTGCACGGTAAAGGACAACTGTACCACGTTTGATGAAAAAGAGCAAAATGACAAATCATTCATTCAAAAGACATTTACATTTTCCAGACCAAATTATTTCACCATACAATCCTTGGGTCTAATAAAGGGAGAAAGCACCAATACCACTCTTGAGTTGCATTTTGTTTGTTTGAAATGGTAAACATATCTATTTTTTCTAATAAATGTGTAACCTCGTGTTGCTCCTTTAAATCCTGCAAAGGCAGGCTGTAGAATAGCCATAGTTGCCATCTACACTTTCTGTTTCATTCTCACTGTGCTATCAAATTTGTGGTTCCTTGTAAAAGAAAAAAAAAACATAAAGCAATATTTCACCAGCCTCCCTCAGAAAATAAAAATGAATTGAAAACGAAAAAAAAATAAAAAAGAAAACCAATGTATGTAAAATTTTACCATGGTAACATAAAGGAGCACCAATGTCATAACTGTTTGAAAACATTGTAAAATGTCCGAGAGTTTAAGGACCCTCCCAGTGTAAAGGGAAATGTCATACAGTATTGGATATCCAAAGCTGTAAGAAAATGCATTTTGCTATAGCAATTTAAAGAATAATCTTTTGTTTACTGCAAAATAGAATATCAAATTATGACAGGGCTCGATACTAACTTTGGATTTTTTTTGTGGCCCGTTCAAACTATTGAAATGATCAAATGTGACCCTCCATCACAAAACAAATAAAAAGTCACCAGACATGAAATTAGTTGAGAGCATATTCTAAAAGAGCAGACTTTAAGTTTTAAAATGATGTATAACTCAAATCAAATGGACTCTCATAACCTATCTAAAATATGGAAAGAAAGCACACACTCAGGAAAAGTGTGAACTGAGAAGAGGCTCTGAAGTACTCTGAAGCACTTAATTTTTACTAAGCCATGCTGGTTGTGTGATGAATGGGACAAAAAACAAAACAAAAACAAAAACAAACCAGGATGTAAACCACCAGAGTAACAACAATGAAGGAATTACCAGATTAAACTGAAATTGAGCATGCCTTATCAACACATTCTGTCCATAATTAATGCCACCTTTCAAAGCAGTACCATCATCCTTTCAAAAGTTATTAGAGTTGAAAGTGAAGAGTGTGTACAAGGTTTTTAAGAAATGAAAAGGAGACTCTAAAGACACACTTAATCACACTATTCTACCAAAAAAATGTTCGAGATGAACTGCTAAAAAAACACACTTTCCTGCCCGTCCTATGATCCCAAATTATAGCATAATGTAGAAGAAGACTTGCTCTTTCAGAAATTCTGAAAAAGTCAAGATCGGCTCGGTTGACCCATTTCACCTATTTTCAGTCCTCGCACAAAATCAGTGTGTGCAACTTTATGTTCGTTTTGTGATGCACGGTCACAAATTTGAAATTTTGATGCCCCCCCCCCCCCAAAAAAAAAATAAATAAAAGGGGCCAAACACTCAAATTTGAAAGCCTTATTGGACAATTAAAAGATAACCTTTGAGGAAATCTATAGTGCCTCACAAACTTTTTTTAAGTGGCCCTGGGACATCGCTAATGTCGAATTCATCGTAAAACCTGGTTAAAGAAAGTTTTATTGTTTGTCATTTTGTTTGACTGTGTATCTTGTCTTTTGTCTGGACAAAAGCCAAGCTGAAATTGAATGAAATAGATGAGAAAGAGAGAAAGAGCAACGTTCTCGTAGCATCCATTTATTGTGTCCGTGTATGGGATATATATATATATATATATATATATATATATATATATATATCTTCCCTGAGGAAGATCCGTGCAAGGGTCGAAAATTTGGTTTACAAATAAATGAAGTTGGATTCTAATGCATTATGTCAACTTGTTTGTCTTCATCGTCTTCATGCTCTTATTCCAACACGCGGATAATAATACCATTATATATATGATATATATATATATATATATATATATATATATATATATATATACATATATATATATATATATATATATATATATATATATATATATATACATATTATGTGTTACAAAAAAAAAAAGTTTCCCCACGTTCGATCCTTAGGCCTAATAGTTCGAAAACTACATGTATACATCACATAACACTGTCATTGATATGAGTAATAGCTGAAGAGAGTACAATTTAGTTGAAGGTGACTTGAATGTGAGAGCATGAATCAGTTTCATTAAATTCATGATTACAAATGTGATTCTAGTTCTAGATTTTGGTCAATTTTTAACCCCCTGTACAAAATTTAACTTTACACAGGAATCAATGATGTATATGTGAGTATGTAATTACAATGACCCTGTACAATAGACATGAATAACACGAACACCACCTTTTCAGAGCTCTGCTGACTAGGCTTCTGGTCTCTTGCTCCAAGGCGCAATAATTCTTTATTAACAATTACCATGATTGATTGCCCTGGACACTGCTAGTTTGAATTCATGGTAAAGGGTAAAATGCATGCAAGTGAAAAAAAATAAAGACTAGCTGTGATAGCGGAATTTCCCATGAATGTGTAATAAAGCGTTCAAACCCTAGCCATTGTTCAGAACCATTGTCTGGGTGTTAACCACTCACTCCCATACGCACCAATTGACCCCTGTGCAAAATGAAAGTTTTGTACAAAGGGTTGAAAATAGAACAAAATCTGAACAGTCCATTTTAGAATTACGGCCACCAAAATTGTACACTATTCAGCTATTGCTCATACCAATGTCAGTGTTATCTGATACAATAAATAACTTGTTATTTGTTAAAGATCAAAAGTGGGAAATGGTTTTTTTTTTTTTTTTTTGTAACACCTAGTATATTGTATGTGTGTGTGTGTGTATTTGCATGTATCAAACTAGTAGTATACGTCTTCAATAACGATTTAACCAGAGAGTGGAGGACTCCCGAGGCTCAACCAGGAAAAAAGCGCATAAGGTGTCCCAGCAATATAATATAATATAATATTATATATATATATATATATATATATATATATATATATATAGCCTTTTTCAAGGGCTTGATGAGACATAACATAAAAGCAAAATAGCAACCAATTTGCATGCATTTGAACAGAAATAGAAATAGAAATAGTAATAACAAGAAGCCAATCAAACGGAATATAGGCAGTGACACCAATTCGCATACATTTCAACAGAATAAGGCAGACAACAGAACAAAAACAAAAACAAAAAATAGAAAACAAAGCAAAAGAAACATGGGCAGCAATATTACATTCGCTCCAACGGAAAGGTAGTATTATCACATACACTTGCGGTGAAAAAATAGTTGTAGTAGTAGTTTAGTATAGGTAATACCAACGGTAATACATAAACCAACATAAATTAAAGCACAATAGTTACCTTTGGGGCGTGGGGATTTGCTTGTGTGTGGTGTGCGTGGTGTCCGGAGGGTGAGTGTGAGGGGTTCGTACATGTAATGCGGGGGCAGTGAAGTGTGGCGTGGGGGTATTTGGGACGGTGACACAGTAATAATTACATGCCTTTGAAGGTCATTCGCGCCGTGAAACTCTTTTATAAGATATAGGTACAAGGTCTTTATAGTAAATAAGGTGCACCTACATTCTTGACACTGTGAGTAGGTGCTCAATAAACTTCAAAACTTCTCGTACGTTCTGGATAGAGATTAAAACAGAACCTATGAAAAATTAAGGATCGGCATTAATTCCATGTGGACGTAAAGTTCGAAGTTTAGATATCCAGTACGATTCTCGTTTGAGTATGATATGGCTTTCCTTCTTTTTGATGAGTTCAATACCTGTGATTTGTACATCCCGAACTGAGTGATTTGGTAGGTTAAAATGTAAGGTGTAGAGAAGGATTTTGCGGCTGGAGGTGTTGTGGTTGATAATCTCAGAACGTGTGTTGTTCAGCAGGCGGGTGTGCAGAGACGTTTGAGTTTTACCGACATACTGTAGGCCACATTGACAGCATGTGATGAGGTATATTACCCAAGATGATTTGCAGTATAGTCTGTGATGAAGTAGGTTTTCTTTGTTGATGAGCTTGTGAATGTGTGTGTGTCTTGGATGTGCTGGTGCAGGATGCATTTTTTGACTTAGATTGGTAGAAACCAGGCGTTGAAGAGCTGATGTCTGTAGGTGTGCTGTGGAACTGTGGTGGGGTTGGGTGGGGTGGGCTTGGGGAATTGTGTGAGTTAGTGTTTGTTGTTGATTCAGAGCTTTGTAGGGCGTCTTCCTGAATTGCATCTACAAGCATGGATATTGTTTGTGTTTGTGTATGTTCTTCATGATCTGTGGCTGGAGTGTGTTGTTTGGGTGATTTGGCATTCACTAGCATGTCCCGTAGCGTTCTACTACGTCGGAAGGATGTGATGGGTGGCCTTGGGAAGATATTTCGTAGGGTATCGCATTCGCTAATACCCTGAAACATGAAACATTCGCTGAAACATTCGCTGATACCCGAAAAGATGAATCACGTAGAAATCTTAGACTCCGCCCGAAAACATGAATCACGTAGAAATCTTAGACTCCGCCCGAAAACATGAATCACGTAGAAATCTTAGACTCCGCCCGAAAACATGAATCACGTAGAAATCTTAGACTCCGCCCGAAAACATGAATCACGTAGAAATCTTAGACTCCGCCCGAAAACATGAATCACGTAGAAATCTTAGACTCCACCCGAAAACATGAATCACGTAGAAATCTTAGACTCCGCCCGAAAACATGAATCACGTAGGTGTTCGGACAATCTGACCAAAGGTGAACGGAAGGCTTTAAGAGCTCTGAGAGACAATGATCAAATTGTCATCAAGCCAGCCGACAAAGGCTCGGCAGTAGTTGTTATGTCATCCCAAAACTATGTCTATAATCTCAGAACGTCTCAGGCGGGTGTACAGAGACGTTTGAGTTTTACCGACATACTGTAGGCCACATTGACAGCATGTGATGAGGTATATTACCCAAGATGATTTGCAGTTAATATAGTCGGTGATGAAGTAGGTTTTCTTTGTTGATGAGCTTGTGAATGTGTGTGTGTGTCTTGGATGTGCTGGTGCAGGATGCATTTTTTTGACTTACCTTGGTAGAAACCAGGCGTTGAAGAGCTGATGTCTGTAGGTGTGCTGTGGAACTGTGGTGGGGTTGGGTGGGGTGGGCTTGGAGAATTGTGTGAGTTAGTGTTTGTTGTTGATTCAGAGCTTTGTAGGGCGTCTTCCTGAATTACATCAACAAGCATGGATATTGTTTGTGTTTGTGTATGTTTTTCATGATCTGTGGCTGGAGTGTGTTGTTTGGGTGATTTGGCATTCACTAGCATGTCCCGTAGCGTTCTACTACGTCGGAAGGATGTGATGGGTGGCCTTGGGAAGATATTTCGTAGGGTATCGCATTCGCTGATGATGGAGAAATGTTTGTGGATGATGCGCGAGACGTTGGCTGTGGCGGGTGTGTATGTGATAGGGAAGTGTATGTTGTTTGTTGTGGTTTGTGTCGGATGAATCAAACGTATATTTGATGGTTGCATGTTTTTGATTCATGTCATTTTGAATTTTTGACAGGCTGCGTGGGGAACCAATTTAGATGAATTGAATATCGTCTATATAACGCCGCCATGATTTTTTCAGCATTTATAGGCATGTGCATCGATTTGAGGATTGCCTCTTCTTTTTCTGCCATGAAGAGATTAGCGTAAGAGGGGGCTACAGGAGTGCCCATAGCTGTGCCCTGGATTTGAAGGTAGTTGGTGCCCTGGAACTGAAAATTGTTGAGGGTCAGGACCAGCTCCAGTAGGCGCATCAGTTGTGGTGTGGGCGGTTGGGGTGCTCTCGCCGCGAGAGGGCGTTTTGTATTGATTTTAGTCCTTCAGCATGGGGTATGTTAGTATAGAGTGATGACACATCGGCTGTAACTAAAATAGTGCGTGATGAAAATGGGGCAGACTCAGCATTGAGCTTTTCAATATGTTGTAGAAAATGAGTGGTGTCTCTAAGATATTTCAACCAGGGGTCGCAAGTGGAAGTCTAGGTATTTGGAGATCTGTACTGTGGGACAAGCACAACCGGAGACAATCGGTCTTCCCGGGTTGTTTTCTTTGTGTAGTTTAGGCAGAAGATACAGATTGGGACTAGAGCAGTTTTGGGGTATCAGAGCTTTTTTTATGCTCTTTTCTTCGTCGAAACATTGCACTGCATCTTTTACTTTGAGGAGATTGTTTTGTGCTGGATCGTGGTCGAGCTTTTTGTAGTTCCCCGTGTCCGACAGCTGTCGGAGACCTTCGTCGACATAGTTTTGGGATGACATAACTACTACTGCCGAGCCTTTGTCGGCTGGCTTGATGACAATTTGATCATTGTTTCTCAGAGCTCTTAAAGCCTTTCGTTCACCTTTGGTCAGATTGTCCGAACACCTACGTGATTCATGTTTTCGGGCGGAGTCTAAGATTTATACGTGATTCATGTTTTCGGGCGGAGTCTAAGATTTCTACGTGATTCATGTTTTCGGGCGGAGTCTAAGATTTCTACGTGATTCATGTTTTCGGGCGGAGTCTAAGATTTATACGTGATTCATGTTTTCGGGCGGAGTCTAAGATTTCTACGTGATTCATGTTTTCGGGCGGAGTCTAAGATTTCTACGTGATTCATGTTTTCGGGCGGAGTCTAAGATTTCTACGTGATTCATGTTTTCGGGCGGAGTCTAAGATTTCTACGTGATTCATGTTTTCGGGCGGAGTCTAAGATTTCTACGTGATTCATGTTTTCGGGTATCAGCGAATGTTTCAGCGAATGTTTTATGTTTCAGGGTATTAGCGAATGCGATACCCTACGAAATATCTTCCCAAGGCCACCCATCACATCCTTCCGACGTAGTAGAACGCTACGGGACATGCTAGTGAATGCCAAATCACCCAAACAACACACTCCAGCCACAGATCATGAAGAACATACACAAACACAAACAATATCCATGCTTGTAGATGCAATTCAGGAAGACGCCCTACAAAGCTCTGAATCAACAACAAACACTAACTCACACAATTCTCCAAGCCCACCCTACCCAACCCCACCACAGTTCCACAGCACACCTACAGACATCAGCTCTTCAACGCCTGGTTTCTACCAATGTAAGTCAAAAAAAAAAAATGCATCCTGCACCAGCACATCCAAGACACACACACATTCACAAGCTCATCAACAAAGAAAACCTACTTCATCACAGACTATATTAACTGCAAATCATCTTGGGTAATATACCTCATCACATGCTGTCAATGTGGCCTACAGTATGTCGGTAAAACTCAAACGTCTCTGTACACCCGCCTTAACAACACACGTTCTGAGATTATCAACCACAACACCTCCAGCCGCAAAATCCTTCCCTACACCTTACATTTTAACCTACCAAATCACTCAGTTCGGGATGTACAAATCACAGGTATTGAACTCAGCAAAAAGAAGGAAAGCCATATCATACTCAAACGAGAATCGTACTGGATATCTAAACTTCGAACTTTACGTCCACATGGAATTAATGCCGATCCTTAATTTTTCATAGGTTCTGTTTTAATCTCTATCCAGAACGTACGAGAAGTTTTGAAGTTTATTGAGCACCTACTCACAGTGTCAAGAATGTATGCGCACCTTATTTACTATAAAGACCTTGTACCTATATCTTATAAAAGAGTTTCACGGCGCGAATGACCTTCAAAGGCATGTAATTATTACTGTGTCACCGTCCCAAATACCCCCACGCCACACTTCACTGCCCCCGCATTACATGTACGAACTCCTCACACTCACCCTCCGGACACCACACACACCACACACAAGCAAATCCCCACGCCCTAAAGGTAACTATTGTGCTTTAATTTATGTTGGTTTATGTGTTACCGTTGGTATTACCTATACTAAACTACTACTACAACTGTATTTTTTCACCGCAAGTGTATGTGATAATACTACCTTTCCGTTGGAGCGAATGTAATATTGCTGCCCATGTTTCTTTTGCTTTGTTTTCTATTTTTTGTTTTTGTTTTTGTTCTGTTGTCTGCCTTATTCTGTTGAAATGTATGCGAATTGGTGTCACTGCCTATATTCCGTTTGATTGGCTTCTTGTTATTACTATTTTTATTTCTATTTCTGTTCAAATGCATGCAAATTGGTTGCTATTTTGCTTTTATGTTATGTCTCATCAAGCCCTTGAAAAAGGCTAGTGAAATAGCCGAAAGCTCGGGGAATAAAGGCAAGACTGAACACCACTGCAACGTCTATACTGCAAGTTTTCCTTCCGTCTCACATATACCAATGATGCAGTACCCACCACGTACGAGGCCAAGCCCGCTTCACATTATATATATATATATATATATATATATATATATATATATATATATAATGAAAGAGAGAGGAGAAGGAGGTGTGTGTGTATGTGTGTGTGTCTGTTTGACAGGCAATCATAGTTAAATGTTGTGATATCAACTTCACTAAATAATCAGTAAGGCATGTGATACACAATGCCAACATTATCAAACACAAAATTTATGCATATGACCCCGCCAGGACCTAATTTGAATAGCCGTTAATCATCAATCAAAACCAGACGTCTGCTGTTTTCGTGTCACGACAATGAAGTGCATGGTTCTCATCCAGCTAGCGTTGGAAATCGAAAGCGATATCAGTTTGCTACAATGATTATAAGGAAGATAAGTGGCTATTCTTACACGCATAAAGAAAAAATCAGACCATTGTTCTAAGCCACTTCGACACGGATATGAGACTTAATTTTGAAATACTTAAACATTTTCGAGAAATTGCGTTGAGTTTCACACGCATTGAAGAAATGACTGACAGTCCTGAGTGGGCTGAGGAAACTAGTAAACTGGCTTCATGCAAATCTACATGCAGGAACTCTTAGTTTGTTATTTATAAACGGGAGCGCACGCCCTCAATGAGCCCCCACCCCCCCCCCCCCACAGGTGATTCAGTACTGTTATACAGCCTTTATCAATCCGAGTCGACTCGACTCGGCGTATACTTTTCACTGCTTTTGTTGAAGGTACTTTTGTCTGGCCTATAACCATTTCCTACAGAGATATCTTGCATGTAGCTGGGACTCGGATTCTAAACAGTTGATTGATAATTGGTACAGTTTCGAAACTCAAAAGAAAGAATGGCGGCCATGGCATTGCTTTTTGCTGGTTTCATCTGTTGCTATCCGTCCCTCGCTTTCTCAACTGATCCGTGTACGTATTGTTGTTGCTGTTATTATTATCTACTCAGTATGATTTTATTATTGACAGCATGATATTAACATTGTAATGAGTACTATCACCTTTATGTTTCGATCTTTTATTATTATTATACTAATTATATTTATTCGTCTTTCAATAACAAATATCGGTATTACAATTTTCAAAATCAGAACATACACTGGAGAGGTTGCACAAAGGGCAATAGACATTCTTTGTATATTGATGTTCATGCATGTTGTCAATTCTTGTTACAAGTAGGTGATGGATTGCTTATTACAAAATGTTTATGATAATCACCATTACTTCAGTGTCATCAAACCTGCAAACACACATGTTTCTCACATAACCTCTTTCTATTTCCGTTAACTACTTGGTTTTCTTATATTTTCATTCTTGGGTTGTTTAATGTAGCTTACTGAGCACAATACGCATCATAATCGAATGACCCTATCACCACAACATTCACAAAATTTCAACATGCATGATCACTTGATTAATGAAGCATTCTTTAAACTTGGAATGATACCTAACTCACCAACATCAGGTTTTCAAATGACAAATTTAGACATGGGAAATAAAACGTAAGCTTCTGAATAATTCCATTAAATTAGGGCCTACATTGACTCATCCTTTATTTTGTGTAAATCAAAACACAACGTCGATTTGACAGTGAATGCAAACCACTGCGGATAACCTAGATTATCAACCTAAAATCTGGTACATACACATTTAAGCGAGAGCCCAACATTGATGTTATCTCCATGAAATCCACGTACGGAATGATCCCTTCTCATGTTAGCTAAGCTTTCCCGCACTAAATAATAAATTTTCCCACGTGCAATGTTATTGCGTACACTAATGCGGTTTCGCCGTCGGGAACCATCAAAGGAGATCACTTGTTCATGTTTCCGGCCGCGCCCTTCGCCGTATACCGCCTGCCATCAGACCCGACTGGGCGGCGCCCCCAAAGGCAGAAAACAAGCCAGTGAGCGAGTGTAAACCCCTTCTTACAACTAGCGCCGTTAAAGGAATGAACTTACATCAGTATTAGTTCACTTTGGCAAACCTCTTGAGGGGAAATTGAAGGAGCAAACATAACAATAGAAAGAAAAAAGTGTACATCCAAAATTGTTTACACTTCTTTCACTATAGAATTTTACGTTCAGAAAACACCCAATTTGCTGATTGAGATTATTCCACTTTTCAGACAAAATGTAATTTAAACTAAAGAGATTTTGTAGAGTGTCAGTGTGACATAAAACTCATTTTGTCCTCTTGTTATCCCACAGTTATATCTCTGAACTGTATGGAAGGGTCTCAGGAGCGTGAACTATCGTGTAATAAAAACTGCGTATCCAACAGTGACGGTTGGGTTGTACAGGCACCTATTGGAAGGCGAATTCTTACACAAATTGAGTCTCTCAATAACAGAGTGCTGGGAGTCCAAGTATCAGATGAAATAGCTAATAAAGCGTTCAGCACTCTCATCTTAAGCGGCGTTCCGTCTTCGTCCGTGTTATCCCTCTCCCATAAGACAAAGCTGACTATACGGTATATATATATACCCTGTAAATTTCAAGATGACCGTGAAGTGTTATGATGGTAAGTATTATTGTCTTGATATGACTATGCGATAGACATAATTATGTCTCCTTTATAAATACTGCTTGTATATTTTACGAGTTGTTGTTTTTCTCTTTCTTCTTGTTATTTGCTTTTCTACTGAGGAAATCAAATCTGTATAAGATTGCGTTGGTTCTTTTTTTATTATTCTTCCATGGGCAATAAACAGCAGTTATTGAGCATAAGTAAGAGCAATTATTAAAAGTGGTAATTACAAGTCACGATCTTTATTTCCTCTATCGCCTAATACTAATTAAGACCATTGTGAAAACACGACACTCTAATCGGCAGAGGAGTGTATGTATGATACGGTGAGTTCATCTCCTTCTTGAGAATCCAAGTGTAACTGCATGTGTAACATTCACTGGATGTAGATACTTGTAAACAACATCAACAAGCTCAATACACATGTTTACATCATTCAAAGACGGGTTTTGCGACTAGATCTAGTCCGCAAATAAAGGGATGAGCGATGCGACGGATAGGCAGATTTACATTGTCTGCTCTGAGTGAGTTCAGGAGGGATGAACGTTGTTTTTAGTACTTGTGTATCTCATGACACCGCCGTGACAGTGGTGCTTTCATCTTGACCCTCAAAATGGGTATGCGACGTAATCACACTATTTTTCCTTTTCTCAACTTAACCCAGCGCAAAAAGATGCAAAACAAAACTGAACATTTGGAGTACAGTTATGATTTTTTTTTCTTAAAAAAGACGGAGAGACAAAAAGAGAAACAATGGAAAAAAAAATAATTTCCTCTCGTTGATTTTTGAAAAGATAGTAGGTCTGTTCACATTTTCAGCATTCGAGACGTGTTTACGAATTATGGCACCCTCTCCCGCTTTGAAAACCCAGGTAATAAATAACTTTTCTTTTTGCGATGCAAAACTACAGGTTAACAAAGCTGCGCGGCTTATTGCCTCTCTACATAACAATGCAAGAAACTTGTTTCCATCTTTTAGACTTGTATAAATTCCGATTCTGTGTTCAACATCGATAAGGAACAAAATGTTTGAAATCACTGCAGATCAGTTAGATTGCAATAAGTGCTCCATGATGAATTTACAATGTTAACGCGATTCACTTCCAAGACACGCCCTTTGTGCAACTGGCTCATGGGCCCTCTATCCTGGAAGGCTTAGTGGTCCTGGACTCATACAAGTACGTCTGTTATGACGGATTTACCGCTAAAGCGGCTGAATTAGTCTGTGGAGAGCTTGGTTTCCCAGCAGCGGAGGAGTATTCAGCTGAGGAATTGCCAAATACAGCGCCACGAAGTAGGGCTCAACGGCTGTCGTGTTCATCTCAAGGTAATCCACTGCAATATGTCTATCTGAATGAACAGAGACCTGTATGTTTCCTGTACTAATCATACGTAAACTGAAAACCCACTACCTTCCAAAGGGTAAGGGGAATAAGAGGCAAGTTACACTGCACAGGTAATCTCCATACCAGGCTTGGTTTGAATATTGGCAATCGCCAAATATTCAGATGCAATTCGTTTGATTTTAATTTGTTTTCCATTTCTAGTATTTTCTTTGAATATTTGCTAGAAAAATAAAAAAAATTTAACATTTTGACAGTTTTCTTCGTCCACATATTCTTGTGTCGAAGATTTTGCGTCATGATTAGCTCGACACTTTTGCTTCATGACTAGCTCGACACTGTTTCACTTTCGAAGACGCTTGGCTAATTGTCTCTGTTGGCTTTCGCCCTTGGTGTTATTATGCATCAAAATGATTTAGGTTATTCCTTCATTCTCTCTTTCTCTTTTCTCTGTTTTTTGTTCCCTTTTTTCACACTTTGCTTTCATTTTTTTTCTATTTCTGACTTTCCCAGTTTCCCGCACTCTTTGTAGCTGTAAGCTTTTCACCCCCCCCCTTACTTCCCCCTTTCCCTCGGAGGTACCCACATGATACAGGCATAGTCTTTTGAGTGGGTACCTCCACTTTTTTTTTTTTTTCACAGAGTATATAAAGAGTGTGTTTCTTTTTTGTACTGATCATGTACACAATGAACATGTTGTTAATCCTGTCCGGCTTTGTATATTCTCAATGACTCGCATGTCAACTTTATCATATTGTTTCTTGTACAATCTGTTTAAAAAAGTGAATATAAAGTTTGAATTTGAATTTGAATTTGAATATGATCATTCGAAAAGTAATTCTACGACAACACTGCAACAGACTCCTACAGGTTTCAACGTTTACGTGATTGCCCAACCACTGAGTGTTCCTCCAGCAGGGCCGTCAGAGTGAAGTGCCGAGGTGAGCCTGTAATCAACGCAGTATCAATTAAAGGGGAAGTCCAGTCCAAATATAAGTTAGTCTGATAAAAAAGGAGTAAAATATTACGAGTTCAAAGGCATGATTTTTATCAAAATCAGATGAAAAATAAAGAAGTTATGACATTTAGTTCCACTATTTTTTTTTCAGGAAACAGTGCTTGAACAGTCAATATGCATATGCAAATGCCAAAGTGAGCATGTCAACCCCTCACAACTTACCTTACAGTTTGTACATAAAATTTTGGAATTTCTAGTTTTTCATTCAAACGCAATTTATGCCCGAAGCTCAAATCCTCGTATACCTAACTTATCACTATTCTTAAGTTATTCAAACAAGTATAACATCAAGTTTTAGACCTCAATGACAGAAACATTGAATTTTTGTACATGATCCATGAAAAATTGTGAGGGTATGACATGGTAAGCTCACTTATTTGCATATTCATAGCCACTGTACAAGAACTGCTTTGCAGAAATTACCAAAACTTAAAAAATGTCATAACTTTCTTATTCTTCATCCAATTTCACTCAAATTTTCACCGTTGAACTTGTACTTTTTTTCGTGTTTTTTTTTTTTAATCAGACCAACTTATATTTGGACTGGATTTTCCCTTTAAGTACAGCAGCAACAGTGATAATGCAACTCAAAACCAGAAAGTGGAAGAATGAAAGGTTTTGCTAAACAGGACTATTCGTGATGAGGGCGACATTTATTATACAAATATAAGTGACCGCACAGCTCAAAACCCTCAAAAAGTAGGTCAAGATAATTTTTAAACTTTCCACATCGTTTACAAAAAAGAGTGCGACCTAAGCATTAAATTGATTAAGAACTTTTTTAAAATTGGATGATCCTAACCTATTCAAAAAATAATGAAATAATGGATTGATTGATTCATTGATTGATTGAAGTGGTTTGTTTGTTATAAAACACACACACACACACACACACACACAAACATATACAGTAAAAAATGGCAGCCAGCAGGCTTAGTTGCTGCTTATACTTTACAATGATTGAAAATTACAATGAATTACTCACTGAAAACTCTGAGTATAAATATAAAACAAATGACAGGGATTAACCGCTTACACAAACACATAATTGAATAGTACGTAAAAATGTCAATATATACATAAAAAGAATTTATATTCTAACCTCTATTTAATGATATTACCAGAGTTTAAAAAAAAAAATAATATGATATATAATATGGACCAAAATATAGAAAAAAAAATCGTTAACTTGATCCTGAAATTTCGTATTCTGCAGCAGTTGCGGAAAGTTCATTCTACTCAGTTAGATAAATGGACAGTTAATGGCGTAGTTTCTAGAAAATGGAAAAAAGAGGATTTAAAGATTAGGGTCACTAAGGCGTGTTATGCAGATATATTAACGAAAACATGTTATATTTTCCACTTAAATAATCCCCGTGCATATTTATATATTTTATGTTTTTATATGTTTGTATCTATGTAGACGTATATGAATAGATATATGGATATAATCTATATATATATATATATATATATGTGACCCTGCACCTCAAAACAAACAAAAAGTCGCCAGACATGAATTTTTAGTTGAGACCATATTCTGAAAGAGCAGACTTTAAGCTTTAAAATGATGTATAACTCAAATCAAATGGACTCTCCTAACCTATCTAAATATTGGAAAGAAAGCAAAAACTCGGGAAAGGTGTGAACTGAGAAAAGAGGCTCTGAAGTACAGTGTCTATTCAAGCGCTTAACCTTTACCAAACCGCGCTGGCTGTGCCATGAATGGGACAAAAAACAGGAAGTAAACCACCAGAGTAACAACAATGAAGGGATTATCATATTAAACTGATATTAAGCATGCCTCACTAACACATTCTCTCCGTAATTAATGCCAACTTTCAAAGCAGTAGCACTATCCTTCAAAAGTTATTAGAGTTGAAAATGAAGAGTGTGGACAAGGTTTTTCAGAAATGAAAAAGGGATTCTAAAGACACACCTAATCACACTATTCTACCAAAAATGTTCGAGATAAACTGCTAAAAAACCACACTTTCCTGCCCGTTTTATGATACCAAATTTTAGCATAATGTAAAAGAAGACCCGCTCTTTCAGAAAATATGAAAAAGTCAAGTTCGGCTAGGTTGACCCATTTCACTTATTTTCAGTCCTCACGCAAAATCAGTGTGTGCGACTTTATGTTCGTTTTGAGGTGCACGGTCACATATATATATATATACATGGATATATATGTACATAATATGTTGACATAAATATAAACTTACAAACTATTATTTCGTTAATTTCTAAACAAATTACAACTCTGCAAGATATAGTAGCTGTAGAGGCTGTAGATACTATAGGTTGGTCTGGATGAAGGATGATGATCGTTATTCCGAACTCAATTAATCCGAAAACTATGTAAGATTCGTCATTTCAAAACACACAAATTGCGTATACCTTCATATTCGTTAATCCGAAAATGAAAATAGGTTTCTTAGTCCGAGCATTTCCGACGTTGCGATTTTTGTTGACTGTTCTTTTTCCGAAGGTTCGCCAGCAGGAAAATGAAAATTTTTATTTCAATGGTCCCTTCCTCTGAAAATGCCCCACTCCCAAGCTTTTTTGTTCCGAAGATTCGCAACAACAACAACAACAACAAAAAAAAAATAACCGAAACAAATCCAAGGGTTTATCTATCAAATGAAAAAAAAGGAGACCGCTATAATGAAGCATCCATATTACAGCCTTTTTTTTGTGTGAGTTTATGACTAACAATCCTGTAACCAGTCTGGTATGGCTGAAAGCTTAAACAGACCAAGAAGACGTTATCCGGGTAACCGTCATGACATTTTGTTTGATTGTAGAACCTGGATTCCTGGGATGCTACCAAGGTAACCAACAAACCATTTCGTATCTACTTGACTATGGATCTGAAGTTCATTCGGATGAGGTGTGTATATCTACATGCAGAAGGAAACCCAGAAGCATTGAGATTGCTCTCATATATCGTGGGTTTTGTGTATGTGTGCAGTCGAAAACGTATGCCGATTTGATTTCTGAAGGAAGTTTTTCCGACAACAGGACATGTCCCATCAACCGCCGACTTGTATCTGAAGAACGTGTGCATTATTCATTCGACAGTGAGTATGAGTAGATACAGAAACACTTAAAGGTAGAGAATCCCATTTGCATGCCTCAAATGAAGAGTTGTATAAATACAGTGGTATGTTGAAGAGAGTATCATTTCAGAAACTCCCATAAAGTATTGAAAGTGGAAGGTAACATTTAGTACATTTTTATTGACCGTTAGATTTTGAATTGAATTTTTTTCGGGGCTCACCGTAAATTCCAGTACATTACTAGGCTACCTATGCAGACCCATGCACTGCATGTGTGTCCATCATTTATATTTTGTGAAGAAAGTTTATCAAAACTTACAAAACATTTCTATATACATTCTTGCCACACACTCTATATGTTATCACATCAGCTCTTATACTTTTAGATTTGTGTAATACAGAAGACTGCAACAAAAAGGCTTAAGTGTGGCTGACACACAGAACTACTGAGTAGTTGAGTTTTGTGCATTATTCAAATTGTAGATAACTGTTGACTTCCAAATTTCTTAGCAGTGGCCTAAACAAGTCCCCTGAGGTTCATATTTAATGTTTTGTTGTATTTTGGGAGGTCTGTAAAAGGTATCCCCTACTTTTAAAGATATTATTTTCGTGGAATAACAACAGAAAACAAAACAGAGAAAAAAATGAGCCTGCACAATCTCAGATAAATTCTTTGTATAAACGCAAGCTAAAAGAGCATATTTCAGCTTTTAGATTGAATGGACCTCAGTATGATTTGAGATTCTCGACCAACAAAATAATAAACCGTAATCACAGAGAGAAACAAGGCCAGCACATGTTGTGTCAACGAAGATGAGATTTATGAACTCTGTGGTGACTGCTGGGATTATGAGAATACGTATGGCAGGGCTCACTCATTATGGATGTTTAAAGCTACAGCTGACTGATTTGTAGATTTCTGCTGTAATTTAAACCTCACTTTAACATTCCCCGAGAGAAAAAACCAGAGTACATGAATGGAAACACACACACACACACACGCACACACGCACAAAGAAAAAAAGATATGGGAATGATATCATAAGTCTCAGAGAAAAGTGTGTACAATTTTGAGTTCTACTGCAAAACAGCCTTGTTAACATTTTGCCGTCACATAGGTTTATCATCGTGTCATTTCTTTAGTTGACCCTGGTATGAATAGTGCTTAAAAGTACAAACAAAAGATATTTTATATTCTAATATTAATGTTTATTATTGTATTATTATTCCAATTTTACAACAGCTGTGTCCAATGGCTCTATGTAACGTGAAAAGCGCATTAAAAAACAAAGAAATTAGGTCATTCACGACATGCTCATTTTTTCGTTTATGGTAAATCTATAGTTTATACACACCATACTTCCCTCTTTTACCTTTTGAAGTATCTGCCGGATTCTGT